>NC_034175.2:66803415-66911752 GCF_002021735.2 Oncorhynchus kisutch | reverse complement strand
AGCTGCAGTTGGAAAGAGGACAGGCACTACTGCAGATGGAATCATTTACACATTATCACCACTATGCCACATTGCACAGACACAGGCGTGTGTCTCGAAGAGGTGTGTGTGTGTTTGTTTGTGGGTGTGCGTTCATTTGTGCGTGCATGTGTGCGTGCACACGTTACCTTAATGTATTTAATATATCTTGGTGTTCCATTTGTCTATCTGCTGTAAGTTGTAAACAGTGATTCATCCAGGAACCTATGGAGGAGTGTGTTCTCAACCCACCTTCACGACTAGGTCAAGGTAAAAGTCTTAGTGCCAATAAACCTTTGTGCTCAGGTGGAGTGTAAGATAGTTGGAAAGAGGACAGGCACTACTGCTGATGGAATCATTTACACATTACCACCACTAGACCACAATGCACTCAGACAAAGGGGTGTGTGTCGAAGAGGTGTTTGTGTGCGTATGGATATGGACAGTTGTTGAAGGCGTTGTTAACTGTTAACAATGAGAAGCTTTCAGCTGAGTTTGAAGTTCACTGCTCTAGCATCATCAACACCTGAAGCACCTCATGTCCCACCTCATTTGCCAGGGGTTATTGATATGACTTCTACAGGTGCGGCAAATGTAAATGAACTCCAATGGAGCTTGTGGGATATTTAACCATCTGGAACTGGTGTCATAGCTGAGACAATAAATGGATGTGATGGGGATTTGCGTGTCCATGCGTCAGTCACTCAGAACTTTTTCATGTGTGATCTTTTGGAAGTGATAAAACTGTTTGGTCAAGTTCTCTCTAGTGTGTCAGTTACTGTTACAGTAAGCACAGGCCATATTAGTGTGTGGCCAAGCCACTGTGTTGGGACAAGAGGCAAGGCGAGGAGAGGTATTCTATATTATTACCTAGCTATTCTCTGTTTCTGGATGGTTTCTGGATGGTTTGGTGAACAGCTTGGTGCAGGAATATACTGTAACTTAAACTACATCTGCGTCAGAGGAGGCTAGTGGGATGACCTATCGGAGGATGGGCTAATTGTAATGGGTGGAATGGAATAAATGGAAGGGTATCAAACACATTACACATATGGAAACCACGTTTGACTCCGTTCCATTTATTCCAATCCAGCCATTACCATGAGCCCATCCTCCTATAGCTCCTCCCCCCAGCCTCTGATCTGCGTTGTCCAGAGTCATATGGTGAGTAAATCCCTCTCTGTTTCTCTCTGCTCCCACCAGGATGAACTCTCAGCTGTGATATTTGGACCACTTCCAACATCCCAGACCCAGATCTATCATTGTCCATCACTCCACAGTCTACTGTATCATCGTCCATCACTCCACAGTCTACTGTATCATCGCCCATCACTCCACAGTCTACTGTATCATCGCCCATCACTCCACAGTCTACTGTATCATCGTCCATCACTCCACAGTCTACTGTATCATCGTCCATCACTCCACAGTCTACTGTATCATCGCCCATCACTCCACAGTCTACTGTATCATCGCCCATCACTCCACAGTCTACTGTATCATCGTCCATCACTCCACAGTCTACTGTATCATCGTCCATCACTCCACAGTCTACTGTATCATCGCCCATCACTCCACAGTCTACTGTATCATCGCCCATCACTCCACAGTCTACTGTATCCTCGTCCATCACTCCACAGTCTACTGTATCATCGCCCATCACTCCACAGTCTACTGTATCATCGCCCATCACTCCACAGTCTACTGTATCCTCATCCATCACTCCACAGTCTACTGTATCATCGTCCTTCACTCCACAGTCTACTGTATCATCGTCCATCACTCCACAGTCTACTGTATCATCGTCCATCACTCCACAGTCTACTGTATCATCGTCCATTACTCCACAGTCTACTGTATCATCGTCCATCACTCCACACAGTCTACTGTATCATCGTCCATCACTCCCCAGTCTACTGTATCATCGTCCATCACTCCACAGTCTACTGTATCATCGCCCATCACTCCACAGTCTACTGTATCATCGCCCATCACTCCACAGTCTACTGTATCCTCGTGCATCACTCCACAGTCTACTGTATCCTCGTCCATCACTCCACAGTCTACTGTATCCTCGTCCATCACTCCACAGTATACTGTATCATCGTCCATCACTCCACAGTCTACTGTATCATCGTCCATCACTCCACAGTCTACTGTATCATCGTCCATCACTCCACACAGTCTACTGTATCATCGTCCATCACTCCACAGTCTACTGTATCATCGTCCATCACTCCACAGTCTACTGTATCATCGTCCATTACTCCACAGTCTACTGTATCATCGTCCATCACTCCACAGTCTACTGTATCATCACCCATCACTCCACAGTCTACTGTATCATCGCACATCACTCCACAGTCTACTGTATCATCGTCCATCACTCCACAGTCTACTGTATCATCGTCCATCACTCCACAGTCTACTGTATCCTCATCCATCACTCCACAGTCTACTGTATCATCGTCCATCACTCCACAGTCTACTGTATCATCGTCCATCACTCCACACAGTCTACTGTATCATTGTCCATCACTCCACTGTATCATCGTCCATCACTCCACAGTCTACTGTATCCTTGTCCATCACTCCACTTTCTACTGTATCATCGTCCATCACTCCACAGTATACTGTATCCTCGTCCATCACTCCAGTCTACTGTATCATCGTCCATCACTCAACAGTCTACTGTATCATCGTCCATCACTCCACTTTCTACTGTATCATCGTCCATCACTCCACAGTCTACTGTATCATCGTCCATCACTCCACAGTCTACTGTATCATCGTCCATCACTCCACAGTCTACTGTATCATCGTCCATCACTCCACAGTCTACTGTATCCTCGTCCATCACTCCACAGTCTACTGTATCCTCGTCCATCACTCCACAGTCTACTGTATCATCGTCCATCACTCCACTTTCTACTGTATCATCGTCCATCACTCCACTTTCTACTGTATCATCCCAATGAACTGATAATACTGGATCTGACCTCCAGCAACATACTTTTCTAATCTCCTGCATTTGATTTACTAAGCATTTAGGTGTATTGGCTGTCAGAAAGAAAATGAACTACACCATGGTGGGTGGAGTGGGCCACAGCTTGGTAGTAGATCATGTGAATTAAGCAAATTTTCCATTGTGATCATAAATCCCCTCATATAGAATGACCTATTTTGCATCTCATCTAGGGCATATGTTACTGAGAGAGGTAGGCTACTGAGAGACGGCAGTCTACTGAGAGAGGTAGGTTACTGAGAGACGGTAGGCTACTGAGAGAGGTAGGCTACTGAGAGAGGTAGGCTACTGAGAGACTGTAGGCTACTGAGAGAGGTAGGCTACTGAGAGAGGTAGTCTACTGAGAGACTGTAGGCTACGGAGACACGGTAGGCTACTGAGAGACTGTCAGCTACTGACACACTGTAGACTACTGAGACTGTAAACTACTTAGAGACGGTAGCCTACTGAGAGACTCTAGGCTACTGAGAGACTGTAAGCTACTGGGAGATGGTAGGCTACTGAGAGACTGTAAGCTACTGGGAGATGGTAGGCTACTGAGAGACTGTAAGCTATTGAGAGACTGTTGGCTACTGGGAGATGGTAGGCTACTGAGAGACTGTAAACTATTTAGAGACGGTAGGCTACTGAGAGACGGTAGGCTACTGGGAGACTGTAGACTACTGAGAGATGGTAGGCTACTGAGAGATGGTAGGCTACTGAGAGACTGTAGGCTACTTCATATACAGAAAGAACATGATCCCCCATCTATTGACCTGTCTAGGAGCAGAGAAAATGTATGTAAACCGTCATTGCCCCTGCTCTTTCTTCCTGATCAAAGTCAAAGATGACTCATCTGTCATTCAAAGATTTGCGGTATTTTCAGTGGGATTATATTCTCTTCATTGCAGAACCCAGATGAGGACCGCATATATCGAGATTAAGGCCGATTATAGATAGATTTTAATCCGATCCCTGCGGGAACTCATGCGGATATTTATTTAATTCAAACAAATGTTTTCTAATGAAGAAAACACATATTCATTAAATAAAGTAATGATCTATGTTGGCCATGTACTACAAGTCTAACATAGTCTTTATGCTCATTTTACTTTGAAAGGTTTACGAGTTTTCATGAATGCAAATTGCGATCAATGTCTAGACTGTTCAGCTCCCCTTGATGAAAGTCGCCCATATGGTAGTGGTAAACTCATGAAAACCGAGAAGGTCATTTATCTGCGGATGACTATTCTGTTGTCTATATGAATAGGATGAATACATACAGTTTGTGACAAAGTACGTATTTCTTTACAGAGTTAATGAATTGATATGTTATGGCAAGGAAACATGTTATAATACTTACTGTACCGACGTTGCTAGTGTTGAAGGAGAATTATCCAAATGTCATATTATTCTGGAGCGTGGATGGGAGCTCACAACTGTGTCACTGTCAGTTCGTAACGTAGTCTACCTACACTTCAAGGCTGTGGAATACTGGTACTGCTTGCGAGCTGCCACTGCTGTCCTCTGTCCGACGTTTACTATCATCCGGTCCTTAACGCAAGGATTTTAACCCTTCATCTACTGAAAAGATAACGTCTAATCAGAGCGTCGAGGACTAAAAAATCAAACAAAGTGTGTTTTGTTCGTTTATTAGGATCCCAAATGGCAGAAGCTAGTCTCACTTGGGTCCGACATCACGAAAAAGGCATTACAGACAACAATTCACACGGATCAAACCACCAGTGCAAATAATGAAATAATGAAAGTGTTAAGGGTATTACTTTACGATACGTTAAAGCCTAGGGATTGCATTTTGGCTACCCATTAATCTAAAATACCATATAATTATAATATTTTACGATTATTATAAAGTGAACGAACTTCAATGTCCACTAGCTGGCGCCATGTACTTTCACAAATTGACAAGAACAATCAGTTTCAAGAAAATCGGATAATTCTAAATTATATGTACACTTTTAATGGATATGAATATATATATATATTTCATTTTAAACAGGTTAAGAACAGACACAAGTTAAAAGTACAGCTCATATATGTTACCCAAAAATGACCAAACTAACTTTCGGATCCACCATTAACCATTCCGGTCAAAGTGAAACAACAATGTCCTTGATACACGTAATTAGCAAGGACCCCCAAACAACAGCCAGGCTTGGTCAGACCAATCTTCATGACTGATCACGTAAACCTAAAAATGCACTTGGTGTTTATTTTATGAGTGAGTAAGTGAGTGAGAGTGAGAGAGTGTGTGAAAGATATCCACTGTGGTCTCCTGGCACTGCCTCAGGTCATAGTCACAGTAGCCGATGGAGAAACGACACTATGGGAGCGAAAAATAGGAAAAATGCTGTTTAAATACTGACTTTGAACAAATACTACTGGATTATTATTCTGTGTGTTCTATATCTTTTCTTTGATGAATGATTTGATCAGTCAGTATCAGTGACTACATAAATTGAACGATCCATGGTTGAAGTCTGGCCTTCGGTTTCTTGAAGTAATCCAGTCCTCTTCCTATCTTGATGATCCATCCGTTGTCAAACCTTAGATCATGATTATAACCAACATTAAAGCAAATATTATATAATGTGCATGTGCCAAATGGCCCATTAAAAATCTAATTCGACCTAAGTCACTGATGCTAGGCTATATTGCCAAGCCATGGTGTGTGTCTGCCATGGTGTGTGTCCTGGGTGTGGAAATTGATTGATTGAAATGTGTGGTATACCTGATCTCCAAGTAGTGAAAAGTGGAGTACTGGAGGTCCAACACACACCATGGCAAACACACACCCTGGCAGACACACACCCTGGCAGACACACACCATGGCAGACACACACCATGGCAGACACACACCCTGGCAGACACACACCCTGGCAGACACACACCATGGCAAACACACACCATGGCAAACACACACCCTGGCAGACACACCATGGCAGACACACACCTTGGCAGACACACACCATGGCAGACACACACCTTGGCAGACACACACCATGGCAGCCACACACCATGGCTGACACACACACCATGGCAGCCACACACACCCTGGCAGCCACACACCATGGCAGACACACACCATGGCAGACACACACCATGGCAGACACACACCATGGCAGACACACACCTTGGCAGACACACACCCTGGCAGACACACACCATGGCAGACACACACACCCTGGCAGCCACACACACCCTGGCAGCCACACACCATGGCAGCCACACACCATGGCAGCCACACACCATCAAATCAAATCAAATCAAATTTATTTATATAGCCCTTCGTACATCAGCTGATATCTCAAAGTGCTGTACAGAAACCCAGCCTAAAACCCCAAACAGCAAGCAATGCAGGTGGAGAAGCACCGTGGCTAGGAAAAACTCCCTAGAAAGGCCAATACCTAGGAAGAAACCTAGAGAGGAACCAGGCTATGTGGGGTGGCCAGTCCTCTTCTGGCTGTGCCGGGTGGAGATTATAACAGAACATGGTCAAGATGTTCAATGTTCATAAATGACCAGCATGGTCGAATAATAATAAGGCAGAACAGTTGAAACTAGAGCAGCAGCACAGTCAGGTGGAAGTTGAAACTGGAGCAGCAGCATGGCCAGGTAGACTGGGGACAGCAAGGAGTCATCATGTCAGGTAGTCCTGGGGCATGGTCCTAGGGCTCAGGTCAGTTGAAACTGGAACAGCAGCATGGCCAGGTGGACTGGGGACAGCAAGGAGTCATCATGTCAGGTAGTCCTGGGGCATGGTCCTAGGGCTCAGGTCCTCCGAGAGAGAGAAAGAAAGAGAGAAGGAGAGAATTAGAGAACGCACACTTAGATTCACACAGGACACCGAATAGGACAGGAGAAGTACTCCAGATATAACAAACTGACCCCAGCCCCCCGACACATAAACTACTGCAGCATAAATACTGGAGGCTGAGACAGGAGGGGTCAGGAGACACTGTGGCCCCATCCGAGGACACCCCCGGACAGGGCCAAACAGGAAGGATATAACCCCACCCACTTTGCCAAAGCACAGCCCCCACACCACTAGAGGGATATCTTCAACCACCAACTTACCATCCTGAGACAAGGCTGAGTATAGCCCACAAAGATCTCCGCCACGGCACAACCCAAGGGGGGGGGGGGGGGCGCCAACCCAGACAGGATGACCACAACAGTGAATCAACCCACTCAGGTGACGCACCCCCTCCAGGGACGGCATGAGAGAGCCCCAGCAAGCCAGTGACTCAGCCCCTGTAATAGGGTTAGAGGCAGAGAATCCCAGTGGAAAGAGGGGAACCGGCCAGGCAGAGACAGCAAGGGCGGTTCGTTGCTCCAGAGCCTTTCCGTTCACCTTCCCACTCCTGGGCCAGACTACACTCAATCATATGACCCACTGAAGAGATGAGTCTTCAGTAAAGACTTAAAGGTTGAGACCGAGTTTGCGTCTCTGACATGGGTAGGCAGACCGTTCCATAAAAATGGAGCTCTATAGGAGAAAGCCTTGCCTCCAGCTGTTTGCTTAGAAATTCTAGGGACAATTAGGAGGCCTGCGTCTTGTGACCGTAGCGTACGTATAGGTATGTACGGCAGGACCAAATCAGAGAGATAGGTAGGAGCAAGCCCATGTAATGCTTTGTAGGTTAGCAGTAAAACCTTGAAATCAGCCCTTGCTTTGACAGGAAGCCAGTGTAGAGAGGCTAGCACTGGAGTAATATGATCAAATTTTTTGGTTCTAGTCAGGATTCTAGCAGCCGTATTTAGCACTAACTGAAGTTTATTTAGTGCTTTATCCGGGTAGCCGGAAAATAGAGCATTGCAGTAGTCTAACCTAGAAGTGACAAAAGCATGGATTAATTTTTCTGCATCATTTTTGGACAGAAAGTTTCTGATTTTTGCAATGTTACGTAGATGGAAAAAAGCTGTCCTCGAAATAGTCTTGATATGTTCTTCAAAAGAGAGATCAGGGTCCAGAGTAACGCCGAGGTCCTTCACAGTTTTATTTGAGACGACTGTACAACCATTAAGATTAATTGTCAGATTCAACAGAAGATCTCTTTGTTTCTTGGGACCTAGAACAAGCATCTCTGTTTTGTCCGAGTTTAATAGTAGAAAGTTTGCAGCCATCCACTTCCTTATGTCTGAAACACATGCTTCTAGCGAGGGCAATTTTGGGGCTTCACCATGTTTCATTGAAATGTACAGCTGTGTGTCATCCGCATAGCAGTGAAAGTTTACATTATGTTTTCGAATAACATCCCCAAGAGGTAAAATATATAGTGAAAACAATAGTGGTCCTAAAACGGAACCTTGAGGAACACCGAAATTTACAGTTGATTTGTCAGAGGACAAACCATTCACAGAGACAAACTGATATCTTTCCGACAGATAAGATCTAAACCAGGCCAGAACATGTCCGTGTAGACCAATTTGGGTTTCCAATCTCTCCAAAAGAATGTGGTGATCGATGGTATCAAAAGCAGCACTAAGGTCTAGGAGCACGAGGACAGATGCAGAGCCTCGGTCCGATGCCATTAAAATGTCATTTACCACCTTCACAAGTGCCGTCTCAGTGCTATGATGGGGTCTAAAACCAGACTGAAGCATTTCGTATACATTGTTTGTCTTCAGGAAGGCAGTGAGTTGCTGCGCAACAGCCTTCTCTAAAATTTTTGAGAGGAATGGAAGATTCGATATAGGCCGATAGTTTTTTATATTTTCTGGGTCAAGGTTTGGCTTTTTCAAGAGAGGCTTTATTACTGCCACTTTTAGTGAGTTTGGTACACATCCAGTGGATAGAGAGCTGTTTATTATGTTCAACATAGGAGGGCCAAGCACAGGAAGCAGCTCTTTCAGTAGTTTAGTTGGAATAGGGTCCAGTATGCAGCTTGAAGGTTTAGAGGCCATGATTATTTTCATCATTGTGTCAAGAGATATAGTACTAAAACACTTGAGCGTCTCTCTTGATCCTAGGTCCTGGCAGAGTTGTGCAGACTCAGGACAACTGAGGTTTGGAGGAATACGCAGGTTTAAAGAGGAGTCCGTAATTTGCTTTCTAATAATCATAATCTTTTCCTCAAAGAAGTTCATGAATTTATCACTGCTAAAGTGAAAGTCATCCTCTCTTGGGGAATGCTGCTTTTTAGTTAGCTTTGCGACAGTATTAAAAAGGAATTTCGGATTGTTCTTATTTTCCTCAATTAAGTTAGAAAAATAGGATGATCGAGCAGCAGTAAGGGCTCTACGGTACTGCACGGTACCGTCCTTCCAAGCTAGTCGGAAGACTTCCAGTTTGGTGTGGCGCCATTTCCGTTCCAATTTTCTGGAAGCTTGCTTCAGAGCTCGGGTATTTTCTGTGTACCAGGGAGCTAGTTTCTTATGAGACATTTTTTTTGTTTTTAGGGGTGCAACTGCATCTAGGGTATTGCGCAGGGTTAGATTGAGATCCTCAGTTAGGTGGTTAACTGATTTTTGTCCTCTGGCGTCCTTGGGTAGGCAGAGGGAGTCTGGAAGGGCATCAAGGAATCTTTGTGTTGTCTGTGAATTTATAGCACGACTTTTGATGTTCCTTGGTTGGGGTCTAAGCAGATTATTTGTTGCAATTGCAAACGTAATAAAATGGTGGTCCGATAGTCCAGGATTATGAGGAAAAACATTAAGATCCACCACATTTATTCCATGGGACAAAACTAGGTCCAGCGTATGGCAGACACACCATGGCAGACACACCATGGCAGACACACACCCTGGCAAACACACACCATGACAGACACACACCATGGCAGACACACACCATGGCTGACACACACCATGGCTGACACACACCATGGCAGACACACACCATGGCAGACACACACCATGGCAGACACACACCATGGCAGACCCACACCATGACAGACACACACCATGGCAGACACACACCATGGCTGACACACACCATGGCTGACACACACCATGGCAGACACACACCATGGCAGACACACACCATGGCAGACACACACCATGGCAGACACACACCATGGCAGACACACACCCTGGCTGACACACACCCTGGCTGACACACACCATGGCTGACACACACCATGGCTGACACACACCATGGCAAACACACACCATGGCAGACACACACCCTGGCAGACACACACCCTGGCAGACACACACCATGGCAGACACACACCATGGCAGACACACACCCTGGCAGACACACACCCTGGCAGACACACACCATGGCAGACACACACCCTGGCAGACACACACCCTGGCAGACACACACCACGGCTGACACACACCACGGCTGACACACACCACGGCTGACACACACCACGGCAGACACACACCACGGCAGACACACACCCTGGCAGACCCACACCATGACAGACACACACCATGGCAGACACACACCATGGCAGACACACACAGGTTCTCAGTCCTTGCCGATTAAACAAATTATAGAAATGTATTTTCTCACTCTTTAGCATCTATGCATAGTCACTTTACATAATGACCTCGACTAACCTGTACCCCCGCACATTGACTCGGTACCGGTACCCCCTGTATGTAGCCTCGTTGTTGTTATGGAATTATCTTGTGTTACTTTCATTTTATATATTTTTTACTTTAGTTTATTTAGTAAACATTTTCTTAACACTGTTTCTTGAACTGCATTGTTGGTTAAGGGCTTGTAAGTAAGCATACACGTTAAGGTCCATGCCCCCTACACCTGTTGTATTTGGTGCATGTGACAAATACAATTTGATTTGATATATTGCTACAGTGTGGGCAGTATCAGAGGGAAAGAGAGAGGCTGGGATCTAGTATGAGGGAGAAGTGATACAGGAAATTAGTTTAAAGAGTGGATTGAGTAGAACGTCATTAGACATAGTTTCAAATATTTTGTTATCTTTTTTTAAGAGCAACGGGCTGGCAGGTAGGATTTTGTGTCTCCCTGCCTCCGTCTCTGGATGCCAACCGCCGATAATCCCCACCGAAGAAGATGACCGATGACTTCTGACATCCGTTTAAATTCATAAATGCGAAAACGTGAAAATCCTCTGTTAACCCTGAACGCGTATTTTAGCTGCATTTCGATTTTGTTTAGAATGTAGCTAGTTTGTTTGACAGTTTTGTAACAACACTTTATATCTTGGTAGGATTCAGTATTTGCCTTGGCCCATCCGCATATTATGTTTTTTGCACTATAATCAAAAATTGTTTAGAAACTTTGTGCTATAACATTGCATCCCGCACGCCTCTATCAACCAACAAGTAAATATGGCAATGCTATGTCGTGGGCTTCACATATTTACCCCAATTCAGGTAACGATGAAGTCTAATTTATTAAAGGAAGATAATCTTTCTGGCAGGCAGTTGTTATTAAGCAATCATTCAGATGATTGGTGTTTGAATCAACACGTTGTCTCGTGTTCCATGGGGGGGGGGGGGGGGGGGGGTTATTTACATTCTTTTTTTGGAAGCATTGTAGGAAACGTATTTTTAAATGTTTTTTAATGATATTTTGTTCATGTATTTGGAAAATATTTGTAGGGAATATATTATTTGGACAATTTTAAATATTGAGTTGACTCCTTCATAGTCAGTACAACATTGCCTTTTCTCATCCTTTATTTTTTTTAGTATTGAAGTAAAACTATTTTAAAGTACTACTGAAGTAGTTTTTTGGGGGTACAATGCATTTGGAAATATTCAGTCCCCTTGACTATTTCCAAATTTTGTTACGTTACAGCTTTATTCTAAAATTGATTCAATAGTTTTTCCCCCCTCATCAATCTACACAATATCCCATAAGGACAAAGCAAAAACAGGTTTTTAGAACTTTTGGCAAATTTATAAATAAATAAAAATATTACATTTGCATAAGTAATCAGTACTTTGTTGAAGAACCTTTGGCAGTGATTACAGCCTCAAGTCTTCTTGGGTATGACGCTACAAGCTTGGCACTCAAAACGGGCTGTTTACTGAGGAGTGGCTTCCGTCTGGCCACTCTACCATAAAGGCCTGATTGGTGGAGCGCTGCAGAGACAGTTGTCCTTCTGGAAGGTTTTCCCTTCTCCACAGAGGAGAGCTCTCCCTGACCAAGGCCCTTCTCCCTTGATTGCTCAGTTTGGCCAGGCTGCCAGCTTTAGGAAGAGCCTTGGTGGTTCCAAACTTCTTCCATTTAAGAATGATGGAGGCCACTGTGTTCTTGGGCACCTTCAATGCTGAATAATTGTTTTTGGTACCCTTCTCCAGATCTGTGCCTCGACACAATACTGTCCACCAGAGCTGTTGCCAGATAATTGTATGTTAATTTCTCTACCATAAGCCTCCTTCAATTGCCTTTTAGAGAATTTGGCAGTATATCCAACTGGCCTCAACTGCAGACCACGTGTAATCATGCCAGCCCAGGACCTCCACATCCAGCTTATTCACCTGCAGGATGTTCTGAGATGAGCCACCGGACAGCTGATGAAACTGTGGGTTTCATCAGGGAAGCTCATCTGCTTGCTTGTTGTCCTCACCAGGGTCTTGACCGGCCTGCAGTTCAGAGTTGTAACCAACTTCGGTGGGCAAATTCTCACCTTCGATGGCCATTGGCACACTGGAGAAGTGTACTCTTCATGGATGAATCCTGGTTTCAACTGTACCGGGCAGATGGCAGACCGTGTGTATGGCGTTTTGTGGGCGACTGGTTTGCTGATGTCAACATTGTGAACAGAGTTATAGTACAGACATGCATTTTATCGATGGCAATTTGAGTACAGATACTGTGCCGAGATCCCGAGGCCCATTGTCGTGCCATTCATTCCCCACAATCACCCCATGTTGGTTTTCTGATCCACGCCCTTTAAAAAAAGGATCCTTCACCAACAGCTTATGTATTTCACAAGACTGGAAATACCGATATTAGGGCCGACCGAATTTATTTAAATAGATTTCACAAAAGGAAATCAGTTTAAGAAATGGTTGCATTTATATTTTTGTTAAGTGTAGAACCACTTTCATCGCTCCTCCCTCTGTCCAGGATCCAGCCACTCACGCTGCCCCATGGTCTCCCTACTGAGGAAGACACCTACCTGAACAGCAGAGAGCTGATCATACGACGTCTCAAACATGTAGAGGACAGTAAAGGCTGTGAATAAGTAGCTTGTTTGGCCTTTCAAAGATGGCCTTTCAAAAATCCATGATTCAACTGACTCAGTGAAATCCCTGTACAATGTGTTGAATCTATACCTGGACAGAAACCTGTCTATCACACCCCTCTTATATTTCAAACAAAAACATGAATCAAAAGTCAGAGGGAAATGACACAAAGCACCAGTGATGATCAGCTTATTTTTTATTAATTAAGATCAAGCTAATTTTTTTTATAGAAAACCTCAAACCTGTTCTACCATCACACACTGACAAGACTGGAAGGAGGATGGAGGTTGTGGAATGAAGCTGGCACTTGATTGTTGCTACTGAACCGCTGAATGGGTTCAACAAAGGCAAATGACATGGATCGATGTTAATGTTGCAAGTGTTACTGTTCGTAAGGATGGTTGTTTGTTAAAAATGCAAGTCTATAAATTAGAATCAAATCTGTTATGATACAGGGTAACTGCATCAGGGCTGAAGGTCAGGTTTTAGACTTCAAATTGGAATCAAATTAACCATTTCAAGGGGAGCCAGTCAGAGCAGAAAGAGTTCAGTGGCTCAGACAGGAATCCTCCTTTTACTTGCCAGTTGAATATAAATGACATTAAATCATATTTTAAGTCCAAACAAAATAAGTCAGAATTCCAATCCAAAAATAAATGGAAAAATAAAGCATGGAAGACTATAATAAATAAGAAAATTATAGAAGGGGGAGAAGGAAATTGATAAAACTGGAGGAGATGGTTCTGCCAGTTAGTGGGTATTAGCCCTGAGAGACAGAGGTTGAAGGCTGACAGTCTTCTAGTCATCTTCAGAACCAGAGTCTGAATCGTGTCCTCTCCCTCTGATGGTCTTCTTCTCCACCTTGGCAAACTTTGAACCAGATTTCTGTGTCAAGGTGGGGGGCTCCATTAGGTTACCACTGGAGGAGAAGACAAGGGTAGAGGGGTGTTATGATGTAGGATTTAAAGGGATACTTTGAGATTTTGGAAATGAGGCTCTATCTACTTCCAGATTCAGATTACCTTTTTTGTCTATATGCACCATTTACGTCTGTCCAGTATGAAGGAAGTTGAAGAGGTAGTTTTGTGAGCCATGTTACTAGCATTAGCGCAATGACTGGAAGTCTATGGGTATTTGCTAGCATGCTATCTAGAATCCATTTAATAAGACTAATCAGCATGTGGTTTTGCATGAACAGGTAAGGATTTCTATTCCTTCGCACATGAACCAATGGCCTCATGCTTGACAGGAAATACCTAGACGGATCATCTTTCTAGCTAGAGGTGTGATTATCTGTAGGAAATCACACCCGTCTGTGTACCTGTAGTTGATGACGTCAGAGCAGCCCAATCTCCACTCCAGCACCTCTGTGGAGAACTCGTCCGTGTTCCCCAGGTCGGTGAATCCTACCACGTAATCCTTGGTCTTCCCGTCCTTAACCAGCGCCAGCGTGGGAATCACCTTGATCCGCAGCCTCTCTGTCAGGAACGGCGCCTTGTCCACATTCAGCTTGATGAACTTAGTCTCCAGGTGCTTCTTGGCCAGGATACCCAGGTGCTTGTCCAGGATCTTGCATCTTTATAAGGCAGGGGGAAGGAGACAGCAGGGTTAAGATCCTGGTAGAAGCTGCAATTAAGGTTTACTGGGCAATAAATCCCCTTCTAATCCTTTCTTAGGGATTTTGGGAGGGTAAGCTCACTCCGGAGCAGGGCTCAATTCATTAGCAGCAGTAAAATGTTTTGCAGCCTGGAATGGCAAGAGAAAAACAGGAAGAGGGGAAAACATTGCTGTGTTACCAACCTGAAGGTGGAGTCTCTGTAGAAATGGCAGACCACACGATTGCTCTCCTTTACCTCTGGGAAGAAATCTTTCTCACTGGGGATTTCCTTATACTCCCCATGCCCTTTAGACAGCCACTCCTTATGGGACAGAGCACACAGACACTATGATGAGTTGTTACTGGTATGACATACACACAAAAGTATGTGGACACCTTCAAAATATATGGATTCTGCTATTTCAGCCACACCTGTTGCCGATATGTGTATGAAATAGTCTACACAGCCATGCAATCTCCATAGACAAACATTGGCCTTACTGAAGAGGTCAGTGACTAAACATGGATAGGACATAGGATGCCACCTTTCCAACAAGTCAGTATGTCAAATTTCTGCCCTGCTCGAGCTGCCCGGGATAATGGTCTGTGGCTGTTTTTCATGGTTCAGACCCCTAGATTCTGTGCTTCCAACTTTGTGGCAACAGTTTGGGGAAGGCCTTTTCCTGTTTCAGCAGAACTCCCCCGTGCACAAAGCCAGGTCCATACAGAAATGGTTTGTCAAGATCGGTGACTGGCCTGCAGAGCACTGACCCCCATCAAATAATTGGAACGCCGACTGCGAGCCAGAACTAACCACCCCAAAATCAGTTTCCCACCTCACTAATGCTTGTGGCTGAATGTATGCAAGTCCCTGCAGCAAAGTTCCAACATCTAGTAGAACGCCTTCACAAAAGAGTGGATTTGGAATGAGATGTTCGATGAGCAGGTGTCCAGTGTAGGTTGATGTACTAAAGCAAATGCTTGTTAGGCATCCACCATATTGCCTTTCCCCACCTACCTGCTTCTGTTTCTGCGATTTCTTGAGGGCCTCCATCCTCCTCTCCTTCAGCTTTTCCATCTCGTCGTCATCCATGCGCTCCAGCTTCCCCAGCTCTTTGTCCAACTGCTCCTCCACCATCCTGGCTGACTGCAGCACTTGCTGCTCCAGCGCTTTGGCCATGATCTCCATCGACTGACTCGCCATGATGAAAAGCTTTGAAACTTCTGACACAATCACTCTATTCCTGAGGGATGGGGTGAGTGAGAGTCAGAGACAATTTTATAGATTGAATTTCTCTTTCTGAAATGCAATGGTTGGACCAAGGATTAAGCCAACTAGCTAATAACCCTGGCCGGTGACCATGGAAACTACACACTGATGCTTTAAATCGAACACAACCAAAGTTAGATAGCTAGTAGCTATCTTTCGTTAGCTAATGTAACAACTACCTGGCATGGTGAACTCAACTCGATGGGTTACTAAACTACAGCTACTAGCTAACGTTACCTAGCTAACTAGCTTAAGTTATTCCCCTTTAGAAAGTTATCAAAATATTTAGTCTTACAAAATACAACTTAAAACAGTAACGTTGGTTAACTATTTTGAAAGTTTTGCTATTTGATTCCCCACCTATCGCTAACAAATTACCATTGTCTGTTAGCTAACGTTAATTAGCAAGAATGCTAACGTTAGCCAAAGATAAAGTCCCAATTGAACAATAGATGTCAGATGTTTGTTAGCCTACTATGAATCGTATCAGCTTTCAGACAAAGTAGAAAGATGTCAAAAATGAACAAAGGAACAAATCACCGGCGTCGTTTTAGCCTAGCTCGCTAGCTACATCAAGGTAGGGCTGTTAGCTAGGCTAGCTAGCTAGGCTAACAGCTGCGTGGTCAGAGAACGCTGGGTAGCTAGCTAGCTGGCTAACGTTAGCGACCTGTCAAAAACGACCAAGTTGCCCAGACACTGAAGCTACAAGATTACAACAAAAAAGCAACCACTTATGTTAATAGGGCCGACTGAATTTATCATTTCCACATGACTTTATCAATACTACAAAGCTGACAATATGGCTAGCCTACTCACCAAAAGCGGTACCCTCTGGCTCAGTGTCGTATCTTTGCAGACTGCAGAGCGCGCAGTGTGGTACAGAAGGAGATTTTAGGTCACATTATGCAGAAGGTTGCCCCCTGCTGGATGAGAATGAACAAGTGTCCAGATGACACGAGTACTTTTTGTGAACCAGTCGAAATCACGCATCAACGTCATTATCATGGACGTTTACAAATAAATGCCAATAGGACAAAAATACGAAACAAACGAAAATTCAACTAGTGTACTGTCATTCCAGTTTCAATGTTGCCCTTGACTGAGTTAGTTGAAGTTGGCTAGCTAGCGACAAGAACGTTATCCAGCCTGCACACACAACCGTGACATGTATTTTTTATTTTTTTTTACAGGCAAGTCGATCTGAGCAGGTCTCGAACCCTCGGCCTTCAAGCCCGAAATCCAGCGCGCTATCGACTGTGGACCAAAAGCATACTCAAGCGGCAGAGTCGATATCCGCGCATATAAACCCAGTGTTGTTACAATATACTGTTGAAGTCGGAAGTTTACATACACTTTAGCCAAATACATTTGAACTCAGTGTCACAATTCCTGAAATGTAATCCTAGTAAAAATTCCTTTTTAGGTCAATTAGGATCACCACTTTATTTTAAGAACGTGAAATGTTAGAATAATAGTAGATCATTATTTCATCTTTTATTTCTTTCATCACATGACATGTGGGTCAGAAGTTAACATACACTCAATTAGTATTTGGTAGCATTGCCTTAAACAATTTAAACTTGAGTCAAAATTTTCAGTGTCCTTCCACAAGCTTCCCACAATAAGTTGGGTGAATTTTGGCCCAATTCCTGTGTAACTGAGTCAGGTTTGCAGGCCTCCTTGCGCACACAAACTTTTTTTCAGTTCTGCTCACACATTTTCTATAGGATTGAGGTCAGGGCTTTGTGATGGCCACTCCAATACCTTGACTTTGTTGTCCTTAAGCAATTTTACCACAACTTTGGAAATATGCTTGGGGTAATTATCCATTTGCAACCATGCTTTAACTTCCTGACTGATGTCTTGAGATGTTGCTTCAATATATCCACAATTTTCCTCATGATGCCATCTATTTTGTGTAGTGCACCAGTCCCTCCTGCAGCAAAGCACCCCCACAACATGATGTTGCCACCCCCATGGTTCAAGATTGTGATGGTGTTCTTCGGCTTGCAAGCCTCCCCCTTTTTCCACCAAACATAACAATGGTCATTATGGCCAAACAGTTCTATTTTTGTTTCATCAGATCAGAGAACATTTCTCCAAAAAGTACCATCTTTGTCCCCATGTGCAGTTGCAAACGGTAGTCTGGCTTTTTAATGGCGGTTTTGGAGCAGTGACTCTTTCCTTGCTGAGCGGCCTTTCAGGTTATGTCGATATAGGACTCGTTTTACTGTGGATATAGATACTTTTGTACCGGTTTCCTCCAGCATCTTCACAAGGTCCTTTGCTGTTGTTCTGGGATTGATCTGCATTTTTCGCACCAAAGTACGTTCATCTCTAGGAGACAGAACGCGTCTCCTTCCTGAGCAGTATGACGGCTGCGTGGTACCATGGTATTTATACTTGCTTACTAATGTTTGTACAAATTCACTTGGTACCTTCAGGCGTTTGGAAATTGCTCCCAAGGATGAACCAGACTTGTAGAGATCTACAAATTTTTTTCTGGGGTTTTGGCTGATTTCTTTTGATTTTCCCATGACGTCAAGCAAAGAGGCACTGAGTTTGAAGGTAGGCCTTGAAATACATCCACAGGTACACCTCCAATTGACTCAAATGATTTCCAATTAGCCTATCAGAAGCTTCTAAAGCCATGACATCATTTTCTGGAATTTTCCAAGCTGTTTAAAGGCACAGTCAACTTAGTCTATGTAAACTTCTGACCCACTGGAATTATGATACATTGAATTATAAGTGAAATAATCTGTTTTTAAACAGTTGTTGGAAAAAGTACTTGAGTCATGCACAAAATAGATTTGACTTGCCAAAACTATAGTTTGTTAACAAGAAATTTGTGGAGTGGTTGAAAAACGAGTTTTAATGACTCCAAACTAAATGGAAGTAAACTTCCAACTTCAACTGTATATATATATATATAGTAACGTTACCAGTCAAAAGTGTGGACACACCTACTCATTCAAAGGTTTCTTTATTTTTTACTATTTTCTACATTGTAAAATAATAGTGAAGACATCAAAACTATGAAATAAGACAAATGGAATCATGTAGTAACCAAAAAAGTGAAACAAATCAAAATATGTTTTATATTTGAGATTCTTCAAAGTAGACAGACACCCTTTGCCTCGCCAGTCAGCATTTTCTCAACCAGGTTCATGAGGTAGTCACCTGGAATTAATTTCAATGAACAGGTACAGTGGGGCAAAAAAGTATTTAGTCAGCCACCAATTGTGCAAGTTCTCCTACTTAAAGAGATGAGAGGCCTGTAATTTTCATCATAGGTACACTTCAACTATGACAGACACAATGAGAAAGAAAATCCAGAATATCACATTGTAGGATTTTTTATGAATTTATTTGCAAATTATGGTGGAAAATAAGTATTTGGTCACCGACAAACAAGCAAGATTTCTGGCTCTCACAGACCTGTAACTTCTTCTTTAAGAGGCTCCTCTGTCCTCCACTCGTTACCTGTATTAATGGCACCTGTTTGAACTTGTTATCAGTATAAAAGACACCTGTTCACAACCTCAAACAGTCACACTCCAAACTCCACTATGGCCAAGACCAAAGAGCTGTCAAAGGACACCAGAAACAAAATTGTAGACCTGCACCAGGCTGGGAAGATTGAATCTGCTATAGGTAAGCAGCTTGGTTTGAAGAAATCAACTGTGGGAGCAATTATTAGGAAATGGAAGCCATACAAGACCACTGATAATCTCCCTCGATCTGGGGTTCCACGCAAGATCTCACCCCGTGGGGTCAAAATGATCACAAGAACGGTGAGCAAAAATCCCAGAACCACACGGGGGGACCTAGTGAATGACCTGCAGAGAGCTGGGACCAAAGTAACAAAGCCTACCATCAGTAACACACTACACTGCCAGGGACTCAAATCCTGCAGTGCCAGACGTGTCCCCCTGCTTAAGCCAGTACATGTCCAGGCCCGTCTGAAGTTTGCTAGAGAGCATTTGGATGATCCAGAAGAAGATTGGGAGAATGTCAGATGAAACCAAAATATAACTTTTTGGTAAAAACTCAACTCGTCGTGTTTAGAGGACAAAGAATGCTGAGTTGCATCCAAAGAATACCATACCTACTGTGAAGCATGGGGGTGGAAACATGCTTTGGGGCTGTTTTTCTGCAAAGGGACCAGGACAACTGATGCGTGTAAAGGAAAGAATGAATGGGGCCCTGTATCTTTCAGTACAGGTGCATCAAAGCTGTGGCCGAGAGACTGAAAAACAGCTTCAATCTCAAAGCCATCAGACTGTTAAACAGCCATCACTACCCGGCTACTCATCCCTGCACCTTAGAGGCTGCTGCCCCCTATACATAGACATGGAATCACTGGCCACTTTAATAATGGAACACTAGTCACTTTAATAAATGTTTACATCCTGCTTTACTCATTTCATATGTACTGTATGTACTGTATATACTGTATTCTAGTCAATGCCGTTCTGACATTGTTCATCCTAATATTTATATATTTCTTAATATAGTCTTTTACTTTTAGATTTGTGTGTATTGTTAGATACTACTGCACTGTTGGAGCTAGGAACACAATCATTTCTCTAGATACTACTGCACTGTTGGAGCTAGGAACACAAGTATTTCTCTAGATACTACTGCACTGTTGGAGCTAGGAACACAATCATTTCTCTAGATACTACTGCACTGTTGGAGCTAGGAACACAATCATTTCTCTAGATACTACTGCACTGTTGGAGCGAGGAACACAATCATTTCTCTAGATACTACTGCACTGTTGGAGCGAGGAACACAATCATTTCTCTAGATACTACTGCACTGTTGGAGCGAGGAACACAATCATTTCTCTAGATACTACTGCACTGTTGGAGCTCGGAACACAATCATTTCTCTAGATACTACTGCACTGTTGGAGCGAGGAACACAATCATTTCTCTAGATACTACTGCACTGTTGGAGCTAGGAACACAAGTATTTCTCTAGATACTACTGCACTGTTGGAGCTAGGAACACAATCATTTCTCTAGATACTACTGCACTGTTGGAGCTAGGAACACAATCATTTCTCTAGATACTACTGCACTGTTGGAGCTCGGAACACAATCATTTCTCTAGATACTACTGCACTGTTGGAGCTCGGAACACAATCATTTCTCTAGATACTACTGCACTGTTGGAGCTCGGAACACAAGTATTTCTCTAGATACTACTGCACTGTTGGAGCTCGGAACACAATCATTTCTCTAGATACTACTGCACTGTTGGAGCGAGGAACACAATCATTTCTCTAGATACTACTGCACTGTTGGAGCTAGGAACACAATCATTTCTCTAGATACTACTGCACTGTTGGAGCTAGGAACACAATCATTTCTCTAGATACTACTGCACTGTTGGAGCTCGGAACACAATCATTTCTCTAGATACTACTGCACTGTTGGAGCTCGGAACACAATCATTTCTCTAGATACTACTGCACTGTTGGAGCTCGGAACACAATCATTTCTCTAGATACTACTGCACTGTTGGAGCGAGGAACACAAGTATTTCTCTAGATACTACTGCACTGTTGGAGCTAGGAACACAATCATTTCTCTAGATACTACTGCACTGTTGGAGCGAGGAACACAATCATTTCTCTAGATACTACTGCACTGTTGGAGCTAGGAACACAATCATTTCTCTAGATACTACTGCACTGTTGGAGCTAGGAACACAATCATTTCTCTAGATACTACTGCACTGTTGGAGCTCGGAACACAATCATTTCTCTAGATACTACTGCACTGTTGGAGCTCGGAACACAATCATTTCTCTAGATACTACTGCACTGTTGGAGCTCGGAACACAATCATTTCTCTAGATACTACTGCACTGTTGGAGCTAGGAACACAATCATTTCTCTAGATACTACTGCACTGTTGGAGCTAGGAACACAATCATTTCTCTAGATACTACTGCACTGTTGGAGCTAGGAACACAATCATTTCTCTAGATACTACTGCACTGTTGGAGCTCGGAACACAAGTATTTCTCTAGATACTACTGCACTGTTGGAGCTAGGAACACAATCATTTCTCTAGATACTACTGCACTGTTGGAGCGAGGAACACAATCATTTCTCTAGATACTACTGCACTGTTGGAGCGAGGAACACAATAATTTCTCTAGATACTACTGCACTGTTGGAGCGAGGAACACAATCATTTCTCTAGATACTACTGCACTGTTGGAGCGAGGAACACAAGTATTTCTCTAGATACTACTGCACTGTTGGAGCGAGGAACACAAGTATTTCTCTACACCCACAATAACATCTGCTAAATACGTGTGTATGTGACCAATACAATTTGATTTGATCAAGGCTTTTATTAATTCCAAGTTTATTATCAAGTTCTTAGAAAACATACAAATGATGTCACAGCTTCAGGTCTTCAGGCACGGGTCAGTCATGATAGACAGGTAGACTGACCAATTAGATATTTTCTTCTGGCCCTTAGCTTTCGAAGAGTTATGACAGATGACAGGGGAAGTATTTTACAGTCACTCAGAGACCACAGCATACACGTGTATATAATGAACTCAGAATCAAAAGGTGTTTACAACTACATTCATTTCCCCAGTATACTAACTGTTATATGATCATGGATAGGGTACAGTACGAACCATTTCAAACCCACTCTGTGTATGTCACAATGAGAGACCTGTCAGTTCTTTTTTGGGGGTTGCAACAAATGCAGATTTATGTGATGTCAGAAATAGGTGTGACGATGTGAGGTCACAAGAGAGAATTACCATTTTATGTGATGTCACAGAAAGCATTGACAGGAGAGTCTGGGTGCATCACAATAGTCTGAAATAGCTTCCTCAACTCCTTTCAGAAATCTGCACTTGCTACGTAGTAGCAATCCAAAGCCATATGGTATTGCTCTCTCCAGTATTCTCTCATCAGTGTAGTTGAAGGACAGGAAGACACTTCAAACCCTTGATATTCCATGTCTTAACTAAATACAAGTTACATAAAAAATGAATGTAAGGGATTTGGCCAGCTTCTGGTTTCCATGCTGTCACGCCCGCCACCCACCCACCCACCCAACCACCCACCCACACACACGACAACTAACCGTTAATAACACACTACTTGTAAACCATACAAGAAAAAAGGAAAAACATGTATATTTAAAAAACAAGTATTTTCTTTGTAAAATGAACAAGAGGCGGCGTTGAAAACACTATTTACAATGGCACTTTTTTTGCAGAGGAAAGGTACAAAACCAATGTCTTACTTTTTAAAAACAAACCAATGTCTCAGACAGGGTGTTTTTGAGTCTGTGTCAGTTTGCAGATAATTCTGAGGCAGAGGAGGTGGCAAAGCAGAGAGTAACAGAACAACTGGTGCAAAGCAGAGAGTAACAGAACAACTGGTGCAAAGCAGAGAGTAACAGAACAACTGGTGCAAAGCAGAGTAACAGAACAACTGGTGCAAAGCAGAGAGTAACAGAACAACTGGTGCAAAGCAGAGAGTAACAGAACAACTGGTGCAAAGCAGAGAGTAACAGAACAACTGGTGCAAAGCAGAGAGTAACAGAACAACTGGTGCAAAGCAGAGAGTAACAGAACAACTGGTGCAAAGCAGAGAGTAACAGAACAACTGGTGCAAAGCAGAGAGTAACAGAACAACTGGTGCAAAGCAGAGTAACAGAACAACTGGTGCAAAGCAGAGAGTAACAGAACAACTGGTGCAAAGCAGAGAGTAACAGAACAGCTGGTGCAAAGCAGAGAGTAACAGAACAACTGGTGCAAAGCAGAGAGTAACAGAACAACTGGTGCAAAGCAGAGAGTAACAGAACAACTGGTGCAAAGCAGAGTAACAGAACAACTGGTGCAAAGCAGAGAGTAACAGAACAACTGGTGCAAAGCAGAGTAACAGAACAACTGGTGCAAAGCAGAGAGTAACAGAACAACTGGTGCAAAGCAGAGAGTAACAGAACAACTGGTGCAAAGCAGAGTAACAGAACAACTGGTGCAAAGCAGAGAGTAACAGAACAACTGGTGCAAAGCAGAGAGTAACAGAACAACTGGTGCAAAGCAGAGAGTAACAGAACAACTGGTGTAAAGCAGAGAGTAACAGAACAGCTGGTGCAAAGCAGAGTAACAGAACAACTGGTGCAAAGCAGAGAGTAACAGAACAACTGGTGTAAAGCAGAGAGTAACAAAACAGCTGGTGCAAAGCAGAGTAACAGAACAGCTGGTGCAAAGCAGAGAGTAACAGAACAACTGGCCATCTCTATGTCTCAGTCTGTCCTATACTGGGACTATTGGCATATTCACAGACCTAGTGGCCAACTCTGCCATTACTCATGACTTTCAGTGGGTCCTGACCAATAGGGGCTACAGGAGGAGAGTTCCTGCCCCTCCCCCTCTGACCCACGAAAGTTGGACATTGTGCGATGGGCCAAGTTTGATTTGTGTAGCGCAGCCGATATCTGTGCTCTGTTCTGCTGACGTGTGTTATGACGACGTCACAACAGAAGGCAGGTTGGGCTCTGCAGATGTCAAAGTGAGAGATAGAGGGTTGTTGTGCTGATGTCACAATGACACAGAACTCTTTCACTGTGATGAGATAAGGAGAGAACACGTGTCCAGGTTATTGTCGTGTTCAAAACAACTGGGAAATAGGAACTCTGACTTCTGACTTCAGCGCCTTCAAGACAACTGGGAAATGGGAAAAATAGTTTGGAATGGTCATCCAACTCTAAAACTCTGGCATCTTTCTAGAACTCCGACTTTCCGTGCTGAAGATCACAGACATCATGATTTGACCCAGCTCCTCCCACAGGATCATGATGTAATAGTGGGATGATGTAACAGTGGCACAATAAACAGGAGCAGGAGGAGCAAAACTGGATCTCAAACGGCATTCTATCCTCCACATATTAGTATAACACCTTTGACCTGTGCACTATATGGGGAATAGGGTGTGATTTGAGACTTGGCCAGAGCCTGCCGTGCCCTCTCCTACGTGATCTTCAGAGTGTTGCCCTCTCCTATGTGATCTTCAGAGTGTTGCCCTCTCCTACGTGATCTTCAGAGTGTTGCCCTCTCCTACGTGATTTTCAGAGTGTTGCCCTCTCCTATGTGATCTTCAGAGTGTTGCCCTCTCCTACGTGATCTTCAGAGTGTTGCCCTCTCCTACGTGATCTTCAGAGTGTCCCTCTCCTACGTGATCATCAGTGTCCCTCTCCTACGTGATCTTCAGAGTGTTGCCCTCTCCTACGTGATCTTCAGAGTGCTGCCCTCTCCTACGTGATCTTCAGAGTGCTGCCCTCTCCTACGTGATCTTCAGAGTGCTGCCCTCTCCTACGTGATCTTCAGAGTGCCGCCCTCTCCTACGTGATCTTCAGAGTGCCGCCCTCTCCTACGTGATCTTCAGAGTGCCGCCCTCTCCTACGTGATCTTCAGAGTGCTGCCCTCTCCTACGTGATCTTCAGAGTGCTGCCGTAGGTCTGCTGTACCACCACCTGCACGTTGTCCAGGATGAAGTCAAAGGCCATGCTCCATACAGACTCCACAGACTGCTGCATCAACCTGCCATGACATAACACATAAATAAACTAAACACACATGCCTTAGGCCTAACACACTTAAATATCTAATAAACTAAACACACATGCCTTAGGCCTAACACACTTAAATATCTAATAAACTAAACACACATGCCTTAGGCCTAACACACTTAAATATCTAATAAACTAAACACACATGAGAAAAAGAGAAAAACACTAATTGAAATGGAATCTCAACAACAGGGGTAGAATGATCCTCTATTCCCAAACAGGTCCTATTTGACAATGGCCGAGTGGTCCCTCACTGAGACAGAGGTGAAGAGGGGAGAGTTAGACCACGAATGGACCGTACCTCTTCATGTAATTGATGATCAGGTCAAGTTTCTCTAGGTCTTTGTCATTGATCAGATCAGTGCAGTACTTGACTACCTGCAGAATGTCCTCCTCCATGGGGTCTGAGGGGGGAAAAGTACTTAGAAAAATGCAAAACCACATCTTTAACACAGTCAAAACCACATCTTTAACACAGTCAAAACCACATCTTTAACACAGTCAAAACCACATCTTTAACACAGTCAAAACCACATCTTTAACACAGTCAAAACCACATCTTTAACACAGTCAAAACCACATCTTTAACACAGTCAAAACCACATCTTTAACACAGTCAAAACCACATCTATATCTCTCTAGTCACCCCCAAGACCAATTCTTTCTTTGGCCGCCTCTCCTTCCAGTTCTCTGCTGCCAATGACTGGAACGAACTACAAAAATCTCTGAAACTGGAAACACTTATCTCCCTCACTAGCTTTAAGCACCAACTGTCAGAGCAGCTCACAGATTACTGCACCTGTACATAGCCCACCTAAAATTTAGCCCAAACAACTACCTCTTTCCCAACTGTATTTAATTTTTATTTATTTATTTATTTTGCTCCTTTGCACCCCATAATTTTTTTATTTCTACTTTGCACATTCTTCCATTGCAAAACTACCATTCCAGTATTTTACTTGCTATATTGTATTTACTTTGCCATCATGGCCTTTTTTTGCCTTTACCTCCCTTCTCACCTCATTTGCTCACATTGTATATAGACTTGTTTATACTGCATTATTGACTGTATGTTTGTTTTTACTCCATGTGTAACTCTGTGTCGTTTTATCTGTCGAACTGCTTTGCTTTATCTTGGCCAGGTCGCAATTGTAAATGAGAACTTGTTCTCAACTTGCCTACCTGGTTAAATAAAGGTAAAATAAAAAATAAATAAAATAAAAAATCTTTAACACAGTCAAAACCACATCTTTAACACAGTCAAAACCACTTTTTTAACACAGTCAAAAACACAACTACAGTTGTGGCAAAAAGTTGAGAATGACACAAATATTAATTTCCACAAAGTTTGCTGCTTCAGTGTCTTTTTGTCAGATGTTACTATGGAATACTGACGTAAAATTACAAGCATTTCATAAGTGTCAAAGGCTTTTATTGACAATTACATGACATTGATGCAAAGAGTCAATATTTGCAGTGTTGACCCTTCTTTTTCAAGACCTCTGCAATCCACCCTGGCATGCTGTCAATTAACTTCTGGGCCACATCCTGACTGATGGCAGCCCATTCTTGCATAATAAATGCATGGACTTTGTCAGAATTTGTGGGTTTTTGTTTGTCCACCCGCCTCTTGAGGATTGACCACAAGTTCTCAATGGGATTAAGGTCTGGGGAGTTTCCTGACCATGGACCCAAAATATTGATGTTTTGATCCCCGAGCCACTTAGTTATTCAGAACCCACCCTGGCTGGAGCCTTTTGCCTTATGGCAAGGTGCTCCATCATGATGGAAAAGACATAGTTCGTCACCAAACTGATCCTTTTTTCCGGATGCCCCAAACAATCGGAAAGGGGATTCATCAGAGAAAATGACTTTACCCCAGTCATCAGCAGTCCAATCCCTGTACCTTTTGCAGAATATCAGTCTGTCCCTGATGTTTTTCCTGGAGAGAAGTGGCTTCTTGGCTGCCCGTCTTGACATTCAACACCAGGCCATCCTCCAAAAGTCTTTGCCTCACTGTGCGTGCAGATGCACTCACACCTGCCTGCTGCCATTCCTGAGCAAGCTCTGTACTGATGGTGCCCCAATCCCGCAGCTGAATCAATTTTAGGAGACGGTCCTGGCGCTTGCTGGACTTTCTTGGGCACCTAGAAGCCTTCTTCACAACAGTTGAACCGCGCTCCTTGAAGTTCTTGATGATCCGATAAATGGTTGATTTAGGTGCAATCTTACTGGCAGCAATATCCTTGCCTGTGAAGCATATTGCCATCATACAAACTGAGGCAGCAGACTTTGTGAAAATTAATATTTGTGTCATTCTCAAAACTTTTGGCCACGACTGAACTATGGCAGCAAATGTCCCCCTTTTTCCATAGATGGTAGTAAACAACCCACTCCCCATTCTGTACCTGAGATGGTAGTGATCCATTCTCTGAGTAGTGTTCGGATGTCCCTGAAATCACAGGCTCCAGCCAGGGTGGGTTCAGGGCAAGGGGTGAACTTGGACAGAGTCTCTGGGTCGTCCTGCTGTAGGGGGGAGGTGGAAGGTCCATTCTCCAGCTGGATGGGGGTCAGTTCAGGTCAGTTTAATCACTATGCATCATTAATAAAACAGACAATTTAACTTGCATAAGTGTTTAGGGGCTCACCTTGAGGCCATTGGGTAGGTCACTGGGTCTGAGCACGTGTGGTAGGTCTTTGGCCGGGGTGTTTCCTGGTGGGCGGGGCCTCTTTAGAGGGGAGGGGCCTTTCTTGTCAGGGCTGTTGTTGGCATTCTTCTTGAAGCAGCGCTTCATCCGACCCACCCCCACATGCTTCAGATGCAACAGGGGGTTCCTCTGGTCTGTTACAGAGAAAGAGGAGGGGGGGGACAAGCGAGGCGAGGGAAGGAGTGAAAGGTAGAGAAGGAAAGAGAGAGATAAGGGGGCAATGCAATGAAAGTTTCATTTGATCATTAGTCGGTTCTATGGTTCTTTCCAGTGTATTGCTAAATGGCATATATATTCTATATTATATTAGTCTCCACTGAGCGTACAAAACATTAAGAACACCTGCTCTTTACATGTCAGACTGACTGGGGAATCCAGGTGAATCCAGGTGAAAGCTATGATCCCTCATTGATGTCACCTGTTAAATCCACTTCAATCACTGTAGCTGAAGGGAAGGAGACAGGTTAAAGAAGGTTTTTTAAGCCTTGAGACAATAAGACATGGATTGTGTATGTGTGCCAGTCAGAGGGTGAATGGGCAAGACAAAATATTTAAGTGTCTTTGAATGGGGTATGGTGCCAGGCGCACTGGTATGGTGCCAGGCGCATTGGAGTCAACATGGGCCAGCATCCCTGTGGAACGCTTTGGACACCTTGTAGAGTCCATGCGCAACGAACTGATGGGACCATTCTTATTAGGAAGGTATTCTTAATGTTTGGTAAACTCAGTGTATATTATTGGATAGATATACTGTATTCTTACCCATGATCCCATGGGTGTTCTCTCTGCGGCCGTACACTGAACGCAGCTCCTCCTGGAGTTCTCTGGGGAGTGCTGCAAACACCTCCAGGTCAACCTACACACACACACACACACACACACACACACACACACACTCACACACACACACACACACACACACACACACACACACACACACACACACACACACACACACACACACACACACACACACACACACACGGAGAGAGAGAGACAGACAGACAGAGAAACAATATGTGCGTGTTTATAGGGGATGTTGCCGTTAATGAGAATGTTTGTGGGTGTGTGTGTGTGTGTGTACCTGGGAGAAGTCAGGCAGTTCCAGTATGATGCCTGTGGAGCCGGTCTGTCCAGACTGTTTGGGGATCTGAAGCACCAGTGCTCCTACAGGAGGGGTAGCGGGGAGAGGAGGAGAAGAGGGTAGAGGGGAAGATGAACAGGAAGAGAGAGTAGAAGAGGGGCCAGGGTGAAGGGGGCGTTGGTGTGACCCGTTGTGGGTTCTCTCTGTGTCTCTGTGGGTCCAGGAGTGCTCCACCCGTTCTCTCAACTCTGCAGGCAAGGCCTCCAACACCGACCGGTCCACCTGACATGGACACAGACACACATGGACACACATACAACATGTATCCTGGGAAACCTGTGTGTGAGGGTGATTTTACTGCCCAAAAGACTCCTTTCTAGCTTCTACCTCCAAGCCTCCAAGCCATAAGACTGCTGAACTATTCATCGGGGAGTGGAGAAGGGGGACAGGACTCTGGCAGAGGAACTATTTTCCTGACTGGTGCATGTGTCAGTAATGGCGGTATTAGGTGGCGAATCTGAAGGGAGAGAGACAGCAGAGGTCGTTCTATGGCTCGATGACTGGCTCCTTGAGGTAACCACTAACAAGAACTCACACACACACACACACTTACCTGTATAGTTATGTTGGGCGGGGGTGTGCTGGGCCAGCAGCTTGTCTCTGACGTAGCATGTTTTAGGGCCCGTGGGGTCCTTGGGGAAGGAGTATGCCCCCTCGAGGAGCTGCACCTGGAGGCCCACCCCCCTCAGGTCCTGCACCTTCAGCCTCATTGCGTGGAACAGCTTGATGACCTCACTGGCTATCAAATGACCACAGTCTGTAAGCTGGGCCAGGGTCACTGACCTGAGAGAGGAGAGAGGGGGAGAGAGGAGAGGAGGGTAGAGGAGAGAGGGAGAGGAGAGGAGAAACGAGGAGGAGAGAGGGAGAGAGAAGAGGAAGACACTCAATTATGTCCCCTCAGTGTGTTCCAGGAAGTGTCTGAAATCTGTTTTGCCTGCTATTTACTAAAACTACATACTGTGTACTAATTGTACTACAAACTATTTAGAACATACTATTTTTATTTAACAAACAAATGCAGTAAGCAACAAATAGCATCCTAGGCTGATCCATCCTGAGATAGAGCAACAAATAGCATCCTAGGCTGATCCATCCTGAGATAGAGCAACAAATAGCATCCTAGGCGGATCCATCCTGAGATAGAGCAACAAATAGCATCCTAGGCTGATCCATCCTGAGATAGAGCAACAAATAACATCCTAGGCTGATCCATCCTGAGATAGAGCAACAAATAGCATCCTAGGCTGATCCATCCTGAGATAGAGCAACAAATAGCATCCTAGGCTGATCCATCCTGAGATAGAGCAACAAATAGCATCCTAGGCTGATCCATCCTGAGATAGAGCAACAAATAGCATCCTAGGCTGATCCATCCTGAGATAGAGCAACAAATAGCATCCTAGGCTGATCCATCCTGAGATAGAGCAACAAATAGCATCCTAGGCTGATCCATCCTGAGATAGAGCAACAAATAGCATCCTAGGCTGATCCATCCTGAGATAGAGCAACAAATAGCATCCTAGGCTGATCCATCCTGAGCTAGAGCAACAAATAGCATCCTAGGCTGATCCATCCTGAGATAGAGCAACAAATAGCATCCTAGGCTGATCCATCCTGAGATAGAGCAACAAATAACATCCTAGGCTGATCCATCCTGAGATAGAGCAACAAATAGCATCCTAGGCTGATCCATCCTGAGATAGAGCAACAAATAACATCCTAGGCTGATCCATCCTGAGATAGAGCAACAAATAGCATCCTAGGCTGATCCATCCTGAGATAGAGCAACAAATAGCATCCTAGGCTGATCCATCCTGAGATAGAGCAACAAATAGCATCCTAGGCTGATCCATCCTGAGATAGAGCAACAAATAGCATCCTAGGCTGATCCATCCTGAGCTAGAGCAACAAATAGCATCCTAGGCTGATCCATCCTGAGATAGAGCAACAAATAGCATCCTAGGCTGATCCATCCTGAGATAGAGCAACAAATAGCATCCTAGGCTGATCCATCCTGAGATAGAGCAACAAATAGCATCCTAGGCTGATCCATCCTGAGATAGAGCAACAAATAGCATCCTAGGCTGATCCATCCTGAGATAGAGCAACAAATAGCATCCTAGGCTGATCCATCATGAGATAGAGCAACAAATAGCATCCTAGGCTGATCCATCCTGAGATAGAGCAACAAATAGCATCCTAGGCTGATCCATCCTGAGATAGAGCAACAAATAACATCCTAGGCTGATCCATCCTGAGATAGAGCAACAAATAACATCCTAGGCTGATCCATCCTGAGATAGAGCAACAAATAGCATCCTAGGCTGATCCATCCTGAGATAGAGCAACAAATAGCATCCTAGGCTGATCCATCCTGAGCTAGAGCAACAAATAGCATCCTAGGCTGATCCATCCTGAGATAGAGCAACAAATAGCATCCTAGGCTGATCCATCCTGAGCTAGAGCAACAAATAACATCCTAGGCTGATCCATCCTGAGATAGAGCAACAAATAACATCCTAGGCTGATCCATCCTGAGAATGCCTCGTAATGTTCAACTGCGTTGATTTGACGCCATTCGTTTATTTATGCGCGTCCTCTATTCTGATGATCAGCTGTTGTCAAACACACGCGAGGGTGAAAAGACGATGCTCTTCCTCAAAGGTGTGCAGCTAAAATGAGTATAACATCCTGGCATTTAAAGCACACCTCATTTTACATACCATAAAATGTTATATTTTCGCATACCAAAGAGCCTACTATTCATGGGTATTCAGACATGGCCACCGTGTCCATTGGTCTCGCTCACCTAGCCAAACTGTCACAGGTGCCATGACCATGTAGTTGGATTGCTCCACCCCTGCCTTACAGACCATGACCTTTAGGGTCAGCCTGCGACCCCTAAGCCCCGCCCCCTGCAGACGCTTCTGCACCTCAATGGACAGGTGGGTCAGGAACGACTCCGCCTCGTCCACCTGGTGAGATAGAGAGAATTTAGAGAAAGAGAGAATGGAGAAAGTGATAGAAAAGTCTGTCACTTTGAACAAGCAAAGAATAATGTCTGTTCTTCAGGAAATATCCCATTCAGAACAATCTGAATATTCTGCCTCCTTGAATAAGCCCCAGTTCTGATCAGTATAAACCAGTTATGACCTGCGTGGACCATATCGAACAAGCTCTTACCAGTGTAAACCGGATGAAACAGGTACGGACCTGTGTGAAGCGGATGTTGAAGTTCATCTCAGCAGAGACAGACTTCCTCTCTTTCTCGCTACGGACGGGCCGGTCGTCCAGACCTCGGCAGAACCTGAAGAGGGTCTGACCGGTGCGAGGGCCAAACTCCTGCTGCAGGTCCCCACATGACCTCACACCCAGAGATGCCAGTTTCCCACCCATAGAACGGCCCACACCTGAGGGAGAAGAGGGGAGAGAAATACAGGGATGGGTGGAGAAGGAGAGATGGAGGGTGGAGAGAAGGACAGTTTATATTTTGGAGATGCACAAGAAAGATGATCATCAGTTGCAGAGTAACTGTGTGTGTGGTTGGTGTGTGGCCAGCAGGTGGTGCTGTAGTGCCTCACCTGGTAGGCTGGTCACCGTCTGGTCCCTGATGAAGTCATCCACTTCCTCTGACCTCAGGAGGTACTGTCCGTTCGGCTTAGCCTTTCGGGTAGCCATTCTCGCCAACAAGATGTTGGACCCTGGACAGGTCAAAGGTCACAGAGGTTAGACAGGGTGTAATACAGTGGGAGGGAAACTATGCTGCCCCTCCGTTTCCAAATGCTTCCTCCCTTGTTGTGCCAACAGACTCACTGGCATAATGCACTGCATCTTTCTTTGGTTTCCTATACGGAGTCAACCCAGACAGTCTTTCCTGACATACTGTGCGTTACATGTCCATTGCGCTGCACACAAGTTAAACGTAGTCTTGAATGATGCATGCCAAGATATACCAGAGATAAGGGACTGTTGATATTGCAACCCCACAACTCAAACGCCGGTTCACCAGTATGAACGAAATCGCAAACCGCTTTTTTTTGTTCAAGCCCTGAAGAACTGTTGTCCGCTAAAGATGTTTGCATTTGCCAATTTATTGGTTGTCCAGTATCCAGACGACCTGTCCCCAGATTCCAATACAACCTCTTTCCGTAACGTGTTGAGGCCGGCAATTAATAATGAGAGGCTGAATTAAATATGTTACAGAACTGCTATATTTTGAAGCACCCCTCCCTCCTGTCCAGTTTCCCTGATACGCCTATGGCAATCAAGCTGGTTTTACCATCCCTGAAACTTTCGCTTCTGAGGAGAAATTATTTTCTCAACAAAGAAATCGTAACTAACTAAAGAAGCATTAGGCTCTCGGTCTGATGCCTTTTGAACAGCCAAGGCAGCTCCACTGTCGTTTATTCACCCAGATCTCTTTACACTTTCAATCAGTTAAACATTTTCTTTTTCAAGGCCTGAGGCACATTTCAGTCACATTCCCAAAGACCAAGAAACAAACACTTTGCTTTCTAGTCCATATGGAAATGAAAAAGGTTCATTAATAACTTTTTGTAGGGTTACTGCCAAAATGATTTATTAAAATAAATAAAATAGACATTGATGACAGGCATATGGGCCCCAAAAGAATTGCAGGGGTGTCCAGTATGCCAGCATACACAATGTGACTCAGGGGTGGCAGAGGAAGGCACTACTCATCCATGCCCACTGAGGCAGAGCACCCAGTCCTCTCCCTGACATCTGCTCTGATGGCACTGGCAAGTTCATCTGGTGTAACACTCAACTCAGCCAGCAGGGCAGAGCTATCCACCAACGCCTCGTCACAACTCAGGGCCTCGATATCATGAGAATAACTAGAGAGAGAGACAGAGAGAGAAACAGAGAGAGAGAGGCAGAGGAGAGGAAGAGAGAAGAGAAAGAGAAAAGGTAAATCAATTTGTTCTTTAATAGATGAGATTGTGCTACAATCCTACCAAGTAACTAATAGTCATAGATGACAGGTATAGAGAGAGAGTGTGAGTATCTATTCATCCATCCCCCCATCCGTATCTGGCGAGGGTCTCATACATGGCCAGGGCTACCTTCTTGTAGGCCTGGAAGTCATAAGGGACAGACTGCAGGGAGGGACACAGTTGTTTGGCCTGGCCAAAAAACATACCATTCCTCACCCCTGCCTGCCTGACAGACAGAAAGAGAGACCACATATTACTATAGGGTAGAGTATGTGTGTGTGTGCGTGTGTGTGTGTACGTATATGTGTTGTACCTGGCCTCATAGCTACAGGAGGCGATCTCAGCCATAGAGAGGGCAGCAGTATCCTGGTCAACACTGTTGCCATGGGAGATGTGACTCTCCGTCTCTGATGATGTAATTTCCTCCAGGTCCCCATCCTTCCTCTCTGACACAGCTGGATAGGAGTATTGTTTATGGTAGCACTGCAGCTCCAGCTGGCAGTCAACACCAGGCCTCTGGGCCACTCTGCCTGAACCATGGTTACTGGTCACCGCTACAGACTTCCCTGGGGGAGGAGAGGGGGGGGGTGCGGTTAGTGGGCGCTTGGGACTAGAATAGAAAATATGATAGATACTTGAGTGTGTGCGTGTATACCTTTGAGGTCTGGTCTGTGTCTGATCCCCACGGAGACAAAGAAACAGTCCATGTCCACATGCAGGATACAGGACTGAGGGCCAGGAGCAGCGGACAAACCTGGTCAACAGACAGGCAGACCAGGAGACAGACCAGGATACAGACAGACCAGGAGACAGACAGACAGACAGACAGACCAGGAGACAGACCAGGAGACAGACAGACCAGGAGACAGACCAGGAGACAGACCAGGAGACAGACAGACCAGGAGACAGACCAGGATACAGACAGACCAGGAGACAGACAGACAGACAGACCAGGAGACAGACAGACCAGGAGACAGACAGACAGACAGACAGACAGACAGACAGACAGACAGACAGACAGACAGACAGACAGACAGACAGACAGACAGACAGACAGACAGACAGACAGACAGACAGACAGACAGACAGACCAGGAGACAGACAGACCAGGAGACAGACAGACAGACAGACCAGGATACAGACAGACAGACAGACCAGGAGACAGACAGACAGACAGACCAGGAGACAGACAGACCAGGAGACAGACAGACCAGGAGACAGACACACAGACAGACCAACCAGGAGACAGACAGACAGACCGACCAGGAGACAGACAGACAGACCGACAGACAGACCAGGAGACAGAAAGTGTTAATACCCCTTGACTTACTCCACATTTTGTTGTGTTACAACTTGAATTCAAAATTGATTAAATAGTTTCCCCCCACCCCCCCTCACCCTACACACAATAACCCATAATGACCAAGTGAAAACATGTTTTTAGAATTTTTTGAAAATGAAATACAAAAATATCTCATTTACATAAGTATTCACACTAGAGGTCGACCGATTCATCGGAATGGCCGATTAATTAGGGCCGATTTCAAGTTCTCTTAACAATCGGAAATCGGTATTTTTGGACCCCGATTTGCCCCCCCCCCACCCCCCCTTTATTTAACTAGGCAAGTCAGTTAAGAACACATTCTTCTTTTCAATGACGGCCTAAGAACAGTGGGTTAACTGTCTTGTTCAGGGGCAGAACGACAGATTTTGATCCTGTCAGCTCCGGGATTCAATCTTGCAACCTTACAGTTAACTAGGCCAACGCTCTAACCACCTGCCTCTCATTGCACTCCACGCGGAGCCTGCCTGTTACGCGAATGCAGTAAGAATCAAGGTAAGTTGCTAGCTAGCATTAAACTTATCTTATAAAAAACAAATCAATCATAATCACTAATTAACTACACATGGTTGATAATATTACTAGTTTATCTAGCGTGTCCTACGTTGCATATAATCGATGCGGTGCGTATCGTTGCTCCAATGTGTACCTAACCATAAACATCAATGCCTTTCTTAAAATCAATACACAGAAGTATATATAGTATAAACCTGCATATTTAGCTAAAAGAAATCCAGGTTAGCAGGCAATATTAACCAGGTGAAATTGTGTCACTTCTCTTGTGTTCATTGCACGCAGAGTCAGTGTATATGCAACAGTTTGGGACGCCTAATTTGCCAGAATTTTACGTAATTATGACATAACATTGAAGGTTCTGCAATGTAACAAGAATATTGAGACTTATGGATGCCACCCGTTAGATAAAATACGAAACCGTTCTGTATTTCACTGAAAGAATAAACATCCTGTTTTCAAGATGATAGTTTCCGGATTCGACCGTATTAATGACCGAAGGCTCGTATTTCTGTGTGTTATCATGTTATAACTAAGTCTATGATTTGACAGAGCAGTCTGACTGAACGATGGTAGGCAGCAGCAGGCTCGTAAGCATTCATTCAAACAGCACTTTCGTGCGTTTGCCAGCAGCTGTTTATGACTTCAAGCCTATCAACTCAGGCTGATTAGGCTGGTGTAACCGATGTGAAATGGCTAGCTAGTTAGCGGGGTGCGCGCTAATAGCGTTCAAACGTCACTCACTCAGACTTGGAGTGGTTGTTCCCCATGCAGACATGGGTAACGCTTCGAGGGTGGCTGTTGTCGTTGTGTTCCTGGTTCGAGCCCAGGGAAGAGCGAGGAGAGGGACGGAAGCTATACAGTTACACTGGCAATACTATAGTGCCTATAAGAACATCCAATAGTCAAAGGTTAATGAAATACAAATGGTATAGAGAGAAATAGTCCTATAATAACTACAACCTACAACTTCTTACCTGGGAATATTGAAGACTCATGTTAAAAGGAACCACCAGCTTTCATATGTTCTCATGTTCTGAGCAAGGAACTTAAACGTTAGCTTTCTTACATGGCACATATTGCACTTTTACTTTCTTCTCCAACACTTTGTTTTTGCATTATTTAAACCAAATTGAACATGTTTCATTACTTCCTTGAGGCGAAATTGATTTGATTGATGTATTATATTAAGTTAAAATAAGTGTTCATTCAGTATTGTTGTAATTGTCATTATTACAAATACATTTTATTTTATTTTTATTTTTTAATTGTCCGATTAATCAGTATCGGCATTTTTTGGTCCTCCAATAATCGGTATCGGTATCGAAAAAAATCATAATCGGTCGACCTCTAATACAGACATACCCAAGATGACTCAAAGCTGATACAGACATACCCAAGATGACTCAAAGCTGACACAGACATACCCAAGATGACTCAAAGCTGACACAGACATACCCAAGATGACTCAAAGCTGATACAGACATACCTAAGATGACTGAAAGCCGATACAGATTTACCCAAGATGACTCAAAGCTGATAGACATACCCAAGATGATTCAAAGCTGTAATCGCTGCCAAAGGTGCTTCTACAAAGTATTGACTCATGGGGTGTGAATACTTATGTAAATTTAATATTTCAGTATTTTATTTTCAATACATTTGCAAAATTCTCTAAAAACATGTTTTCACTGTCATTATGGGGTATTGTCTGTGAGAATGTTATTGTATTTCATCCATTTTGAATTCAGGCTGTAACAACTAAATCTGGAATAAGTCAAGGGGTATGAATACTTTCTGAAGGCCCTGTACACAGCTATTCATGGTCTGCAAAATGCATCACACTCAAACAAACCCTGATGACATTATTAACAACTGCTGCTGCTCCAGTTTCAACTGTTCTGCCTTATTATTATTCGACCATGCTGGTCATTTATGAACATTTGAACATCTTGGCCATGTTCTGTTATAATCTCCACCCGGCACAGCCAGAAGAGGACTGGCCACCCCACATAGCCTGGTTCCTCTCTAGGTTTCTTCCTAGGTATTGGCCTTTCTAGGGAGTTTTTCCTAGCCACCGTGCTTCTACACCTGCATTGCTTGCTGTTTGGGGTTTTAGGCTGAGTTTCTGTACAGCACTTTGAAATATCAGCTGATGTAAGAAGGGCTTTATAAATACATTTCCTTGATTGATTGATCCACCACCATACTTCACAGTGTGGATGAGGTACTTTTCTGCATGGCTATCTTTCAGTCTACACCAAACCCACCTCTGGTGTTTGTTTCCAAAAAGCTCTATTTTGGTCTCATTTGACCATAGAACCCGGTCCCATTAAAGCTCTATTTTGGTCTCATTTGACCATAGAACCCGGTCCCATTGAAACTCTATTTTGGTCTCATCTGAACATAGAACCCGGTCTCATTGAAGCTCTATTTTGGTCTCATTTGACCATAGAACCCGGTCCCATTGAAACTCTATTTTGGTCTCATTTGACCATAGAGCCCGGTCCCATTGAAAGTTCCAGTAAAGTTCGGCGAACTGTAGGCTCTTGAGTTTGTTGTTTGATGACAGCAAAGGCTTTTTTTATGGCAACCATCCCAAATAACTCGTGGTTATATAGGTGGCGTCTGATTGTAGTTTGAGATTTTCTGACCCCAAGACACAACTAACGTCTGCAATTCTCCAGCTGTGATCCTTGGAGATTTTTTGGCCACTCTAACCATCCTCCTCACTGTGCATGGGGTCAATATAGACACACGTCCTCTTCCATGCTGATTGTTAACATCTCCAGGTGCTTGGGCCTTTTCAACCGTTGATCTATTTTCTTATAGCCATTTCCTGATTTGTGCAGCTCAATAACCTTTTGTCGCACATCATTACTGTATTCTCAGATCTTTTCCACAGTGATGGATGACTATGGGAACTTGGCCTGTGTGTCACCTCATATTTATACCCCAGTGAAACAGGAAGTCATGGCTTACTACTTAAGTGTTCCTAATTACTCCGGTGAACTTAAAAACTTAAAATATGAATGGGAATAGAATTCAGTTATATTTTACTCATAAGAACTTCTAGGGGTGCCAATAATTGTGGCACACATGTTTCAATAGAAAAATATTTAATTCACATTTATTTTTTTCAATAATTTTACTTAAATTAAAGGTTTGATTTTTGTGAATATTTTGAATTAAAGACCAAGAAGATAAACAGCAAATAAAAAAAATTCAGCAGCCCGTAATGCTCATATTTACCAAGGGTGCCAATATTAGTGGAGAGCATTGTACAAATATGAAAATACTCCTAAAACACACTCACCTTCTGAAGTCCAGCTCCCGGTAGCTGTGCTGGAGGTGACTGGAGATGCAGAGGATGGAAGGAGGTTGTGCCTGTCCAGGTTTAGAGTGTTCGTGGCTGGGGTTTGCAGGGACGGGACCAGGGGTCTGTGGGTGGGTGTAGGCTGAAGGAGGAGGCTGGATGCAGCCTAACTTGGGTTGCCCGTGGCTGGGTGGGTGGTGGGTGATGTGCCCTGGGTCAGAGTAAAGGTGGTTTGAGGAAAAGGGGCTGAGGAGGCTGGGTCGTAGAGTGAGGTGCCTGGGCTGGGGGCTGAGGTGGCTGGGCTGGGGGCCGAGGTGGCTGGGGAGAGAGTGGCTGGGCTGGGGGCCGAGGAGAGAGTGGCTGGGCTGTGGGTTGAGGTGGCTGGGGAGAGAGTGACTGGGCTGGGGACTGCGGTGGCTAGCTAGCGGGTTATAGTGTTTGGGTTGGGGGTGTAGATTGTCTGTGTGTAGATGACTGTGGCTGGATGTAGGAGTGTGGTGCCTGGATAGGGGCTGCCCAAGGCTAGGGGTTGGGTTGTGGTTATTGAGGCTGTGGCTGGGTAGGTGCCGCCCATGGAGGGGTCCTGCAGGCTCTTGGCCCTGGTGAACAGACACACTGGGGAAGCTCAGGCCTTTCTGCTTGGCATAGAGCTGGTACTGCAGGTAGGACAGGAGATGGCCAGCTTTGATACTGTTGGAGGGAAAGAGGTATGTTTAAACACTAAGTATAATGTAGATTACACCACACACACACACACACACACACACACACACACACACACACACACACACACACACACACACACACACACACACACACACACACACACACACACACACACACACACACACACACACACACACACACACACACCTGTCAGTGATCCACTCTGGCCGGACCACCTTCTGGTCCCTCAGCTCCTGTATCTTACTGTTGGGCAGGTTGTTAGCGATGATGTGGGTGGTGTGAGAGTGGGAGTAGTACACGTGGAACTGACCCCCATGCAGCATCATCAGCCTGCGCAGCTCGTCCACACTGGGCTCTGGGCATAGAATTAGAATGAATAGAACTAAATCTGAAATGCGGAATCTACTCATTGTAATCCTATGGGTCTGTGGCTCTGTGCACACACACACACAAGCAGGGTCGAGAGTAAGAACAGGGACAGACATATCTACGTCTGGACATATTATCACTGAATATTGGTCTTCTGGCCAATATTCATGATGTATATCCATATTGGTTTTACAGATATACTTCTTTAAGAGCAGAGGTCACAACAGAGAAGAGACGAGGAGAGATTAAGGAGTAATGTGATATAACCAAGCCTAACGCGTGCAACAGAGAGAGAGAGAATACTCCCTGTGATATTTGTAAAGTTAATTTACATATCCACTGTATCTTTCCTGTGGGTCAAAGAGAGATTCGACAGAAGAGGAGGAAAGAAATGGGATAAAAAAAGAGAAAGGATGATGAAGGCAGGAGGGGGAGGAGGGAGGAAGGCAGGAGGGAGAGGGGGAGGGAGGAAGGCAGGAGGGAGAGGGGGAGGGAGGAAGGCAGGAGGGAGAGGAGGGAGAAGGGGAGGGAGGAAGGCAGGAGGGAGAGGGGGAGGGAGGAAGGCAGGAGGGAGTGGGGGAGGGAGGAAGGCAGGAGGGAGAGGGGGAGGGAGGAAGGCAGGAGGGAGAAAGGAGGAGGAAGGCAGGAGGGAGAGGGGGAGGGAGGCAGGAGGGAGAGGGGGAGGGAGGAAGGCAGGAGGGAGAAAGGATGAGGAAGAAAGGAGGAAGAAGGCAGGAGGGAGGAAGGAGGCAGGAGGGAGAAGGGGAGGAAGGAAGGCAGGAGGGAGAAAGGAGGGAGAAGGGAGGAAGGCAGGAGGGAGAAGGGAGAAGGGAGAGGGGGAGGGAGGAAGGAGAAAGGAGGAGGAAGGCAGGAGGGGGAAAGGAGGAGGAAGGGAGAAGGGAGAGGGGGAGGGAGGAAGGAGGGAGGAGGGAGAAGGGAGAGGGGGAGGGAGGAAGGAGGGAGAAGGGAGAGGGGGAGGGAGAAAGGAGGAGGAAGGCAGGAGGGGGAGGGAGGAAGGAGGGAGGGAGGAGGGAGAAGGGAGAGGGGGAGGGAGGAAGGAGGAGGAAGGCAAGGAGCAGTGGTGGAAAAAGTACCCAGTTGTCATACTGTAGTAAAAGTAAAGATACCTTAATATAAAATGACTCAAGTCAAAGTCACCCAGTAAACTACTACTTGAGAAAAAGTATTTGATTTTTAATATACTTTTACTGTAAGTATCTCAAAATTCTAAAGGCACTCGCACATCCAAGCTCTTTTTTGCAGGTGCATGGAAACAATAAGGAACCTGCACACTGCTCTTGATAGTATCACTGATATTTAATAAGCTTACGTATCGGCCTCACGGCCTTCGTCAGAGTTTTTGTGAGTTTTTTAAATTAGAACCCTTATATAGACCTAGCCCCGCCCACATCCGCTCCACCGTCGAATGGGGTTGGAGGAGAAGGAAAAACATATTAGTGCTACCAAATATAACAATATGCATTTCATAAATATTCAAATTAAGTGTGTACATAAAACGTATTAAACAGGTCTATAAAACCACAATGAGGACATCGACCTAACAAGCAAGAGTCATCTGGAATAGGGGCATAATTCATGTTCACATTTACAACATAACATACATAGGAATTTCATCATTAACAACTTTAGGAAATAATGTCTGGAGGGTAAAAATCCAAAAACATTATCTTTTACTCAGAGTATTATTAATATCACTTCCCCCATCTGATATCTTAACTTTCTCTATGCCACAAAATCAAAAAGGAAATCACACACAGAATGAGCAATATGGCTGGTGGCATTGTCATGCTGGAGGGTCATGTCAGGATGAGCCTGCAGGAAGGGTACCACATGAGGGAAGATGATGTCTTCCCTGTAACGCACAGGTTTGAGATTGCCTGCAATGACAACAAGCTCAGTCCGATGATGCTGTGATACACCACCCCAGACCATGACGGACCCTCCACCTCCAAATTGATCCCGCTCCAGAGTACAGGCCTCGGTGTAACGCTCATTCCTTCGAGGATAAACGTGAATCCGACTATCATCCCTGGTGAGACAAAACCACGACTCGTCAGTGAAGAGCACTTTTTGCCAGTCCTGTCTGGTCCAGCGACGGTGGGTTTGTGCCCATAGACGACGTTGTTGCCGGTGATGTAAGGCAGGTCCTCACCAGACAACGGGCCTACACGCCCCCAGTCCAGCCTTTCTTAGCCTATTGTGGATTGTCTGGAGGGATTGTGCATTCCGATCCTGTGCAGGTGTTGTTACATGTGGTCTGCCACTGCAAGAACGATCAGCTGTCCGTCCTGTCTCCCTGTAGCGCTGTCTTAGGCATCTCAAAGTACGGACATTGCAATGTATTGCCCTGGCCTCATCTGCAGTCCTCATGCCTCTTTGCAGTATGCCTAAGGCACGTTCGCGCATATCAGCAGGGACCCTGGGCATCTTTCTTTAGTGTTTTTCAGAGTCAGTAGAAAGGCCTCTTTAGTGTCCTAAGTTTTCACAACTGTAACCTTAATTGCCTTAACGACCGTTCCACAGGTACATGTTCATGAATTGTTCATGAAAGCATAGGAAACCGTGTTTAAACCCTTTACAATGAAGATCTGTGAAGTTATTTGGATTTTTACTAATTATTTTGAAAGACAGGGTCCTAAAAAAGGGCAGTTTCTTTTTTTGCTGAGTTTATATGTAGTTGTGAACATTACAGTGTTCTTTAGCACTAGCGGGTCTTTTGTGTAGTAGTTAATCTCAGGCTTTCCCTAATGCCAAATTAAGATCTTAATCCACACCTTGTGGAGAACAGCCTCTTCTTATAAACCGAATGCACATCTCTGGTGCTTTCTCTAGATAGTCCTCTGTGGAGTGGCATATATGGCACAGTCTGAAAAACTAGCTTCTTGGAAGTCCTCTTTTTAATGGCTCAGCATGGAAGCTGTCCATTTATTTTCTATACAGCGTTGTAAACAGGGTTCCATTTGATTTCTCAATCCACATATCGAGTTAATGAACACATTTAGTGTCACATTCAATAGTGAATTTGAGATTTGGGTCAATGCCACTGAGTAATGCCATGAAGTCGGACAGCTCTTCTCCATATACAAAAAATGTCCTAAACATATCGATACCACTTCAGGACTTTATTCAAAAATTGATTTTCATTTTCATTAATAACAAAACGTTCTTCAAAAAGACCCACAACGAGTAGCATAGCTCGGAGCGAATGTGGAGCCTATCGGTGTTCCATTCGTTTATCATTAAACCTGAAATACAGTTGAAGTTGGAAGTTTACAAACACCTTAGCCAAATACATTTAAACTCAGTTTATCACAATTCCTGACATTTAGTCCTAGTAAAAATACCGTCTTAGATCAGTTAGGATCACCACTTTATTTTAAGAATGTGAAATGTCAGAATAATAGTAGAGAGAAGGATTTATTTCAGCTTTTATTTCCTTCAACACATTCCCAGTGGGTCAGAAGTTTACGTACACTCAATTAGTATTTGGTAGCATTCCCATTAAATTGTTTAACTTGGGTCAAACGTTTCAGGTAGCCTTCCACAAACTTCCCACAGTAAATTGGGTGAATTTTGGCCCATTCCTCCTGACAGAGCTGGTGTAACTAAGTCAGGTTTGTAGGCCTCCTTGCTCGCACATGCTTTTTCAGTTCTGCTCACAAATGTTCTATGGGATTGAGGTCAGGGCTTTGTGATGGCCACTCCAAAACCTTGACTTTGTTGTCCTTAAGCCATTTTGCCACAACTTTGGAAGTATGCTTGGGGTCATTGTCCATTTGGAAGAGCCATTTGCGACCCAGCTTTAACTTCCTGATTGATGTCTTGAGATGTTGCTTCAACATATCCACATAATGTTCCTTCCTCATGTCATCATCTATTGTGTGAAGTGCACCAGTCCCTCCTGCAGCAAAGCACCCCCACAACAAGATGCTGCCACCCCTGTGCTTCACGGTTGGGATGGTGTTCTTCGGCTTGCAAGCATCCCCCTTTTTCCTCCAGAAATAACGATGATCATCATGGCCAAACAGTTCTATATTTGTTTCATCAGACCAGAGAACATTTCTCAAAAAAAGTACGATCTTTGTCCCCATGTGCAGTTGCAAACCGTAGTCTGGCTTTTTTATGGAGGTTTGGAGCAGTGACTTCTTCCTTGCTGAGCAGCCTTTCAGGTTATGTCGATATAGGACTTGTTTTACTGTGGATATAGATACTTTTGTACCAGTTGCCTCCAGCATCTTCACAAGTATGTTTGCTGTTGTTCTGGGATGGATTTGCACTTTTCGCACCAAAATACATTAATCTCTAGGAAACAGAACGCGTCTCCTTCCTGAGCGGTATGACGGCTGTGTGGTCCCATGGTGTTTATACTTGCGTACTATTGTTTGTACAGATGAACGTGGTACCTTCAGGCGTTTAGAAAATGCTTCCGAGGATGAACCAGACTTGTGGAGGTCTACAAGAGGTCTTGGCTGATTTCTTTTGATTTTCCCATGATGTCAAGCAAAGAGGCACTGAGTTTGAAGGTAGGCCTTGAAATACATCCACAGGTACACCTCCAATTGACTCAAATTTTGTCAATTACCCTATCAGAAGTTTCTAAAGTCATGACATAATTTTCTGGAATTCTCCAAGCTGTTGAAAGGCACAGTCAGCTTAGTGTATGTAAACTTACACTGGAATTATAAGTGAAATAATCTGTCTGTAAACAATTGTTGGAAAAATTACTTGTGTCATGCACAACGTAGATGTCCTACCCAACCTGCCAAAACTATAGTTCGTTAACAAGAAATTTGTGGAGTGGTTGAAAAATGAGTTTTAATGACTCCAACCTAAGTCTATGTAAACTTCCTGCTTCAACTGTAGTTATACGGCAAAACATATTGAGCTATAGAAGTTTGGTGGTGGGTATTCCTTAGTATCTCGGTTTCTCAAATAGTGTGAGCTCTTTTCTTTTCCTTCGCCTCCAACCCCATTCGATGGTGGAACGGATGTGGGTGGGGCTAGGTCTATATGCTAATTTAAAAAACTCACAAAAACTCTGACGAAGGCTGTGAGGTCGATACGTAAGCTTATTAAAGAGCAGTGATACTGTCAAGAGCAGCGATACTATCAAGAGCTGCGATACTATCAAGAGCTGCGATACTATCAAGAGCAGCGATACTATCAAGAGCTGCGATACTATCAAGAGCTGCGATACTATCAAGAGCTGCGATACTATCAAGAGCAGCGATACTATCAAGAGCAGCGATACTATCAAGAGCTGCGATACTATCAAGAGCAGCGATACTATCAAGAGCAGCGATACTATCAAGAGCAGCGATACTATCAAGAGCAGCGATACTATCAAGAGCAGCGATACTATCAAGAGCAGTGTGCAAATCAAAGTTTATTTGTCACGTGCGCCGAATACAGTGGAATGCTTACTTACAGGCTCTAACCAACAGTGCAATTAAAACTTAACTTATATATATATAAAAAAGGTGTTAGGTAAGTAAAGAAATAAAAACAACAGTAAAAAGACGGTGAAAAATTACAGTAGCGAGGCTATATACAGTAGTGAGGCTATAACAGTAGTGAGGCTATAACAGTAGTGAGGCTATAACAGTAGTGAGGCTATAACAGTAGCGAGGCTATAATAGTAGCGAGGCTATAACAGTAGTGAGGCTATAACAGTAGTGAGGCTATAACAGTAGTGAGGCTATAACAGTAGTGAGGCTATAATAGTAGCGAGGCTATAACAGTAGTGAGGCTATAACAGTAGGGAGGCTATAACAGTAGCGAGACTATAACAGTAGCGAGGCTATAACAGTAGTGAGGCTATAACAGTAGCGAGGCTATAACAGTAGCGAGGCTATAACAGTAGCGAGGCTATAACAGTAGTGAGGCTATAACAGTAGCGAGGCTATAACAGTAGCGAGGCTATAACAGTAGCGAGGCTATAATAGTAGCGAGGCTATAACAGTAGCGAGGCTATAACAGTAGCGAGGCTATAACAGTAGTGAGGCTATAACAGTAGTGAGGCTATAACAGTAGTGAGGCTATAACAGTAGTGAGGCTATAACAGTAGCGAGGCTACATACAGACACCGGTTAGTCTGGCTGATTGAGGTAGTATGTACATGTAGATATGGTTAAAGTGACTATGCATATATGATAAACAGAGAGTAGCAGTAGTGTAAAAGAGGGGTTGGGGGTGGCACACAATGCAAATAGTCCAGGTAGCCATTTGATTACCTGTTCAGGAGTCTTATGGCTTGGGGGTAAAAACTTTTGAGAAGCCTTTTTGTCCAAAACCTGGCACTCCGGTACAGCTTGCCATGTGCCATGTGGTAGTAGAGAGAACAGTCTGTGGCTGGGGTCTTTGACTATTTTTAGGGCCTTCCTCTGATACCGCCTGGTGTAGAGGTCCTAGATGGCAGACAGCTTAGCCCCAGTGATGTACTGTGGCATACGCACTACCCTCTGTAGTGCCTTAAGGTCAGAGGCCAAGCAGTTTCCGTACCAGGCAGTGATGCAACCAGTCAGCATGTCCGACATGCTCTCGATGTTGCAGCTGTAGAACCTTTTGAGGATCTGAGGACCCATGCCAAACCTTTTTAGTTTCCTGAGGGGGAATAGGCTTTGTCGTGCCCTCTTCACAACTGTCTTAGTGTGTTTGGACCATGTTAGTTTGGGGATGACCAGGGATGTTCTCCTGATGGGTGTGTGAATTAGACCACATGTTCCTGTCCTGCTAAGCATTCAAAAAGTAACAAGTACTTTTGGGTGTCGGGGAACATGTGTGAAAAAGTACATTATTTTCTTTAGGAATGTAGTGAAGTAAAATTAGTCAAAAATATAAAATAGTCAAATACAGATACCAAGGTATTACTTTAAAGTGTTTTTACTATAGCACTTTACACCACTGGGAAGGAGAGGGGAAAGGGGAGGAGAGGGGAAAGGGGGAGGAGAGGGGAAAGGGGGAGGAGAGTGGAAAGGGGGAGGGGAGGAGAGGGGAAAGGGGGAGGAGAGGGGAAAGGGGGAGGAGAGGGGAAAGGGGGAGGGGAGGAGAGGGGAAAGGGGGAGGAGAGGGGAAAGGGGGAGGAGAGGGGAAAGGGGGAGGAGAGGGGAAAGGGGGAGGGGAGGAGAGGGGAAAGGGGGAGGAGAGGGGAAAGGGGGAGGAGAGGGGAAAGGGGAGGAGAGGGGAAAGGGGGAGGAGAGGGGAGGAGAGGGGAAAGGGGGAGGAGAGGGGAAAGGGGGAGGAGAGGGGAAAGGGGGAGGAGAGGGGAAAGGGGAGGAGAGGGGAAAGGGGAGGAGAGGGGAAAGGGGAGGAGAGGGGAAAGGGGAGGAGAGGGGAAAGGGGAGGAGAGGGGAAAGGGGGAGGAGAGGGGAAAGGGGAGGAGAGGGGAAAGGGGAGGAGAGGGGAAAGGGGAGGAGAGGGGAAAGGGGGAGGAGAGGGGAAAGGGGGAGGAGAGGGGAAAGGGGAGGAGAGGGGAAAGGGGAGGAGAGGGGAAAGGGGAGGAGAGGGGAAAGGGGGAGGAAGGCTATGTGGGAAAACAGAATAATGAGGCAGAAAGTTAAACATACAACCAATTGAAGAACTGAACCCCACATGAACCATGTCTATTATCTAGTAACACACAGACAGACACACACACACAGAGAGAGAGAGAGAGAGAGAAAGTGTAGTCAAGTAGCTATATGAGGGCTCACGCTAGGATCAGTTGGGTAAGGGTGTGGTATAGGTTAACGCCCATTTGTCTCACCTGTGTACCCTTTGACATAGATGGCCACCCCAGTGAAGATGCTGGAGCAGGCTCCATCTTTCGGCTTCTCTCTCGGGGCGTCCAGCTTAAACTGCTCATCCAGCTTGGACACCTTGGAAGCCATGTATCCACCCTGCGCACACACACCCAAACACAACAACCTTAGAATTTGTTCTAGCAAGAATACTCAGCCCCACATTTCAGACTGATATGAACATGCACAACTACGGGTCCTCTTATCATGTCCGACACACAGAACACGTCCTCTTATCATGTCCGACACACAGAGCAACTCCTCTCATCATGTCCGAGGTGAGTGATCGCTGTCCTGATATCCAGAAGCTCTTTGTCTAATCCGAGGTGAGTGATCGCTGTCCTGATATCCAGAAGCTCTTTGTCTAATCCGAGGTGAGTGATCGCTGTCCTGATATCCAGAAGCTCTTTGTCTAATTCGAGGTGAGTGATCGATGTCCTGATATCCAGAAGCTCTTTGTCTAATCCGAGGTGAGTGATCGCTGTCCTGATATCCAGAAGCTCTTTGTCTAATCCGAGGTGAGTGATCGCTGTCCTGATATCCAGAAGCTCTTTGTCTAATCCGAGGTGAGTGATCGCTGTCCTGATGTCCAGAAGCTCTTTTTGCGATAAGATATGGTTGCAGAAACATTATGTACAAAGTAAGTTACAAATAAGGCAAAAAAAACACAATAGCACAATTGGTTGGGCGCCCGTAAACTGCTGCCATTTTACCTGGACTATCTGCATTGTGTCCCGCCACCCACCAACCCCTCTTTTACGCTACTGCTACTCTGTTCATCAAATATGCATATTCACTTTAACCATATCTACATGTACATACTACCTCAATCAGCCTGACTAACTGTATGTATGTAGCCTCGCTACTGTATATAGCCTCTCTACTGTATATAGCCTGTCTACTGTTATAGCCTCACTACTATTATAGCCTCACTACTGTTATAGCCTCTCTACTGTTATAGCCTCGCTACTGTTATAACCTCACTACTGTTATAACCTCACTACTGTATATAACCTCACTACTGTTATAACCTCACTACTGTATATAACCTCACTACTGTTATAACCTCACTACTGTTATAACCTCACTACTGTTATAACCTCACTACTTTTTATAACCTCACTACTGTATATAACCTCACTACTGTTATAACCTCACTACTGTTATAACCTCACTACTGTATATAACCTCACTACTGTTATAACCTCACTACTGTTATAACCTCACAAAACCTCACTACTGTATATAGCCTCACTACTGTTATAACCTCACTACTGTTATAACCTCACTACTGTTATAGCCTCACTACTGTTATAACCTCACTACTGTTATAACCTCACTACTGTTATAACCTCACTACTGTTATAACCTCACTACTGTTATAACCTCACTACTGTTATAGCCTCACTACTGTTATAACCTCACTACTGTTATAACCTCACTACTGTTATAACCTCACTACTGTTATAACCTCACTACTGTTATAACCTCACTACTGTTATAACCTCACTACTGTTATAGCCGCGCTGTCTTTTTACTGTTGTTTTTATTTCTCTACTTACCTGTTGTTCACCTAATACCACCTGTAAGTAAGCATTTCACTGTAAGGTCTACCTCCACCTGTTGTATTCGGTGCACGTGACAAATAAACATTGATTTGACTATCCCGCAGGTAAAAAAGCCAGATGTGGAGGTCCTGGGCTGGCACGGTTACACGTGGTCTGCAGTTGTGAGGCCAATTGGACGTACTGCCAAATTCTCTGAAACGACGTGGAGGCGTCTTATTGTAGATTTAACCTTCATTTAACTAGGCAAGTCAGTTAAGAACAAATTCTTATTTACAATGACGGCCTACACCGGCCAAACCCGGACCAATTGTGCGCCGCCCTATGGGACTCCCAATCACGGCCAGTTGTGATACAGCGTGGATTCGAACCAGGTCGTCTGTAATGACGCCTCAAGCACTGAGATGGAGTGCCTTAGACCGCTGCGCCACTCGGGAGCCATAAAATGAACTAAAATTCTATTATCTGGCAACAGCTCTGGTGGACATTCTTACACCTGTCAGGTGGATGGATTTTCTTGGTAAAGGAGAAATGCTCACCTACAGGGATGTAAACACATTTGTGCAAAATAAATGAAGAGAAATAAGCTTTTTGTGCTTATGGAACATTTCTGGGAGCTTTTAAATCAGCTCATGAAAACAACACTTTAAATGTTGCATTTATATTTGTGTTCAGTATAATATGACCACTCTATGGAAAGATGAGACTCCTCTGAGGGTAACCCAGTGCAGATTTAAAACATTAAAACAAGTCGTTTTGTACCCCGCCCCCCAATTTTTTTTTTTCTCCAGAGCTTTCTTATCTCCTAGATACAGGACAGACCCTTCAAAACCTTCATGATTTATACTTTTACTGTCTCTTCTGCCTTTTTTATCCATGTGTTATTCAATGTGTTTCTATGGGCTATAGTAGTACAGGCCAAATTCAAAGTTATCAAATCATTTTTTTTACTTAAAAAAATTATACCTACATGGGTCCTAAAATTCTAAATGAAATAGTAAAAAAGTATCCATGTATGACCATCTTAAAACAATTCAATATGTTAGTTTAGTAGAACCCCCCCCCCCTAACTCCAGCCTCTCCCTGTTTTTGTCAGCTCTGTTAGATATGACGTAGTGTAGCTAGCTCACAATTGCTCTCCTCACTGACTCTAACCTACTGTACTGAAAATCATTCAAGCAAGTAGGTTACTGGGGTCACGCTTGCAGGCCTTGCTGGAGTTGGTTACAGATATAGCCAGTCCCTTTTCTAACTAACCCTTCTCCTTGCTTCCTCCCTCCTCGATCTGAACACGAACAGTTATTAGTGGTCGACCTGCATGGCGAGAACTGGCTGTGGCTGGACCACACTGTACATGTGTGAAACAGGACAACTATACGTATCCCCTATTTGACCTTTTGATAAACAACCAAATGTAGCTGGCTAACAGAATGAATCATGTGTCGCAGCACCACACAATTGTGTGTGATGTGGGAAAACGTTGCTTACATCGAAATCCTGTTACATAATTGCTCAACACTGAATCGACAACAAGAGGTGTGCACGAGTGTACTACAAAGTGTCCACACACACTCTGCACAGTTCCCATTGTAAAAGCGGTAGTCACTTTGCTACTCACCTTTCCTCTCTGACTGACTTGTCCTGAAACCAAGCAGCTAAATGTCGCTCTCGCAGGCTTCTAACCCGTCTAGGAGGCAGTGGAGTTATTCCTTATTTGGAGTTTGGTGTAACTGTCGTGGTCTTCCAAGTTTGACATCCTCTCGTGGTTCTTGCATGATTTTCGATCACCCTTCTATGTGTACTCTCCATTTTCAGCAGCCTGGCTGTTTTTTTCCCTCTCTCGCTCTCCCTCTCAACTCCGCGGTTCCTCCGGTCACTGTTTACCGTCTTGAACCCTCCTCCCTGTCAGGTCAGTGAAAGCTCGCATTGCCGCTGGCTGGGGTTATTGTGCCACCCAGTGGCGAGTCAACAACACTACATTTGACGCAGCGCTGTGAAGGGACAAGTTCCATTTCATTGCTCATTTCCCTTAGCCCTTATCTCCTCGGTCTCCACAGCAGAGAAAAGTGGCGATTACTCAATTTAAACACCGGAGAAGGGGTCTAAAAATCTAAAGGAGATTTGGACAAAGAGATTAGGGACGAACGGATGTGGTGGGCTACTATCGATCACCCACATATCCTCTCACGCACGCACGTCCTCATTGAATGGACTGTGTTTTTATTGTTACTTCATCCAGCCTGTTGGTCCCCTAATACATGCACGCACACATACACAGAGAGGGGGAGAGAATTGAATTGAATTGAGAGAGCACAACGGAGAAAATGGTCTGGACCAGAGTGTAGACTGGTAAAACAGACAGTGTGTATAATCTATAGTGTGTCTATATTAAGACTCTGGTGAACAAAATAATGCGGGTAGACTAGGCCGAGTGTGACAGTGTTCTCTTTTGTCTCGTGCTTTGATGCAGACTGGCCGCTGTGCCACCAGCCAGTGTCCTCAGAATACCTGGCACGCGCACAGACCTACGCACAAATGACTGGCAGAGAATACCGACACGCCGGGGAGCTCGGATACTTCAGTCCAGTACAGGCTACTGCTACTGGGTAAACCGTTATCTCAAAAGTCTCTGTAGGCTAGCTTCTGCCATTAGTGGGCCTATGACAGGTTCTAACACTTTTTGTCTATATGATATTATGCTGATTTAACATCTACATTACCAGTTCAATTCCAATTTCGGCTGGTGAACAAAATATTGCGGGTAGATATAATGGGTGACGATTTCATCCCACGCACGTCATCGCGTGCAATGCACGTTTGTTCGTTCATTCATAAACTAATTAACCCCGAAAATCCGTTAAAGATACATGAAGTCAATAGAGCATATTTGATATTTCAAGTTTGTTCGATTGTCATATTTCGTCTAGCCTACTTCTAATTATGGATTCTCTGATGTATTTATTTTTTAAATACATTATATTTCCACTTTTGGTCTCGTTTCATTGTGCCTGTCACGTGCACAGATGTAGGCTACAGCCTGTTGCTATGGTTCCAGACAGCGGATGCTGAGGCTTGCCATAACAGTCTTCCTATTGGTGGAAAGGGCAGCAGTAATAAGTGATGGACAAAGAATAATTAGCTATCAGACAACCTATTCAGAGAAAGCAAGAAAGGTGTGGGGGTCAGAAAGAAATAGGCTAGTGAGTCAGTCAGTCAAAGACAGGGAGAGGTGTAGGAGAGGGGGGCAGAATGAGAGATCTCTCCATGTTGGCTAGGGACTTAAGAGCAACAGTCTGAGCAGAAATGCAGCTAGGCCTATATAACTGGAATACACACACACACACACACACAACACACACACACACACACACACACACACACACACACACACACACACACACACACACACACACACACACACACACACACACACACACACACACACACACACACATCTACATATGGAAAGTTGAGTGAGACAAATATAATTTTGGAAATATCTGAGAGATCACTAAGTAGAAATGTATCTGGTTCATCATCAGATAGATACAACATCAAGAATACCTTCCTAATATCCAGTTTGCCCACAGAACAGACTCAATTCGTCAGGGAAGGAACTCTACTAGGTGTCCAAAGTGTTCCACAGGGATGCTGGCCCATGTTGACCCCAATGCTTCTCACAGTTGTGCCAAGTTGGCTGGATGTCCTTTGGGTTGTGGACCATTCTTGATACACATGGGAAACTGTTGAGCATGAAAAACAGCATGGTTGCAGTTCTTGACACAAACCGATGCGCCTGGCACCTACTATCGTATCCTGTTTAAAAGCACTTACATGTTTTCTCTTGCCCATTCACCCTCTGACTGGCACACATACACAACCCATGTCTCAATTGTCTCAAGGATTAAAAATCATTCTTTAACCTGTCTCCTCCCCTACATCTACACTGATGGAAGTGTATTTAAGAAGAATCATCAATAAGGGATCTTAGCTTTCAGCTGGTCTATGCCTATACCGCTCGTCCATATATGGATATATTCTCATTCCATACCTTTACTTAGATTTGTGTGTATTAGGTCGTTGTGGAATTGTTAGATTACTTGTTAGATATTACTGCACTGTCGGAACTAGAAGCACAAGCATTTTACTACACTTGCACTAACATCTGCTAACCATGTGTATGTGACCAATAAAATGTGATTTGATTTGGTCAGTCTGTCATGGAAAGAGCAGGTGTTCCTAATGTTTTGTACACTCACTGTACAGATTCTGCTTCAATAAACAAGGTGATAGACTCCTACATACAAATTGCAATATCAAAAAGACATTTATGAAACACATTTTGGTATGTAACTTTTGATAACCACATTAGACGATGTTATAAATAATAATTTTGCAAAGACAGGAACATGAATGCTGGCCAGAAAAACAACATTTAAATGCTCTAGTTTTGGTATTTTTGTCAAAATGAATGGTCTGACACACACAGTGCACATAAAAAGTGAAAGGTATCTCAAAATGTCCTTAAAAAGGCCATCCCATAGTGGAGTCATAAAACTGAAAAGCAAAGCTACCGGTAACTTGATCTACCCTTTGGGATGAGTGGTCTGACAATCCAAAAGAGAACTCAAAATCCCAACTTCACCTTTCCCATGATGAATCCATTTGTCCTGTAAAGGCTCATTGGAAATGTAGTCCAGAAATGCAGTCCAGGTCTCTTCCCACTGGGCACAAACTGGTTGAATGAATGTTGTATCCACGTCATTTTAACAAAAACAATCAATGTGATGACGTTGACTCAACATGGGAAACTGATTGGATTTGTAAAAAGTCATCAACGCAAGGGAATTTTGTCTTTTTTCCAACCGACTTTGAACCTAAATCCAATAACATGATGACATTTTTTGTTTATTCACGTTGAATTCACGTTAGTAGACAACTCAACCAAAGGTAAATCAAAACTAGACATTGAACTGGTGTCTGTGCCCAGTGGACAGGAATTGGCTTTTTGAGGAAATGGTCACTGGTTACCACAGTGGCTTTTTTGCAACGGAGGCTAGTTAGAGTTTTACTGTGGTTGAATGCATTGTATTCAGAAATGTAGTCCAGGTCTCTGGATCTTTTACAGTCTATGTTTTGTACAGTAGAAGAATCATAAAGTCCTCGCTGGTGCACTGAGCCATGTTTCTCTTAAAATGTCCTTGTTAGACACTTTCTGTGTTTGTTTCATCATCACATGTGGCACATTTGGCAAAGCAGCAAGTTTAAAGGCTTTAAATCCATGTGGCACTTTGTAGATCTGCACTGACAATCCGAACAGGAAGAGGAAAGAGATACCAAGACAGTTCGCTCTGCTTGATTGTAGGAATAACAACACCTTCCCCCAATCAAGATAAAACACAAGGTAAAGCGTCACCACTGTGTATAAATCCAATCCATCATTTACGGTACGGTAATCCTGACAACGTGGAATGCAGGGGGAATCCTCCACTTATAATCCCACTGGTTGTGTCCCTCTCTCCCTCCTGCCACTAGCCCACGCTGATCCTGATGACGTGGAATGCAGGGGGAATCCTCCACTTATAATCACACTGGTTGTGTCCCTCTCTCCCTCCTGCCACTAGCCCACTCTGGCACTGATGCGTATCCACTGCAGACCCTGTCTGGTGTACTGGACTGCATGAGCAATACTACTGTGGAGAGTCAATGGCCCTGACAGTGTATTCAGGTAGTTAAAGAACTCTGGAGAGAGGAGAGACAGAAAGAGGGAGAGAGTGAGAAGGAGAGAGAGAGAGAGAGAGAGAGAGAGAGGAAGAGAGAGAGAGAGAGAGAGAGAGGAGAGAGAGAGAGAGAGAGAGAGAGAGAGAGAGAGAGAGAGAGAGAGAGAGAGGAAGGGAGAGAGAGAGAGGGGGAGAGGAGAGAGTTAGATCAAATCAAGTAAAGCAATGAAACCTAGTATCAACAACCTGAGCTCTCAACTTGCCAAAGCATGTGAAAATAACAATAAACAAAAATGAAACAAACAATCAGAAATCCATAGTAAATATTACACTCACAATAGTTTCAAAATAATAGACAATAATATAACATGTTAAATGTCTATGTACACTGTTGAAACAATGTTCACATTCTCTCTCTCCAAAAAGCCACAACTCTCATTTCAGTCCATCGACACATTGCCTCATAATGGGTTAGTCTCTCTCACCATTGTTGTCTCTGACCAGGCTTTCTGCTAGCTCCCAGTACTCATAGCTGTATAGGACATTGTTGGTGATGTTCAGGTGGTTTGCTGCCATCTGGTGGATACGCAGGGGAATGTTGATGAGGGAAGAGGGGGAGCTGCCCAGGGGGAGGGCTGAGGGGCTGGGGGAGAGAGAGGAGGGAGGCCCCCCTGTGCCCCTGTGGATGAGAACACCACAATGATGCTTCACTGGGGTGAATCAAATCAACCTAATACTATATACACATTCACAAATACATTGCAGAGATTTAGAGGGAGGAAATAAGAGAGGGAGAGGCTTCCTTACTTTCCTGAGCCGCTCCAGATGGGGGGTGTAGTAGGCACTTTGGGAGAACTCTGGAACGAAATAAAACCCATGTTTACAATCTATCCAATTTCATTCAAATACATCTGCGTTTAATTGTATCACACCAAATGTTGGTGCTGGTGAGGTTTGTACCTTAAAGTAGTCCACTAGAGCTTTGGAGTACTTCAGGGTGAGGGAGAGGATAAGGGTGAGGATGAGGTTTGTACCTTAAAGTAGTCCACTAGAGCTTTGGAGTACTTCAGGGTTAGGGTGAGGGAGAGGATAAGGGTGCTGGTGAGGTTTGTACCTTAAAGTACTCCACTAGAGCTTTGGAGTACTTCAGGGTGAGGGAGAGGATAAGGGTGAGGATGAGGTTTGTACCTTAAAGTAGTCCACTAGAGCTTTGGAGTACTTCAGGGTTAGGGTGAGGGAGAGGATAAGGGTGGGGATGAGGCTTGTACCTTAAAGTACTCCAGTAGAGCTTGGAGTACTTCAGGGTGAGGGAGAGGATAAGGGTGAGGATGAGGCTTGTACCTTAAAGTAGTCCACTAGAGCTTTGGAGTACTTCATGGTGAGGGTGAGGGAGAGGATAAGGGTGAGGATGAGGTTTGTACCTTAAAGTACTCCACTAGAGCTTTGGAGTACTTCATGGCTAGGTCCTTCTTCAGACGAAACATCTGCCAGTACAGGAGAGCAAGGCACCGGAAACTAGGGAACACACACACACACACACACAGCCACACACAAACACACATTTGAAATACCTTATTTGAGTCCACAAATCCCATTACAGTTGAGAAGGATTAAAATATTCAAAGGACACAGATATCCAGACACTTATGGATACAGAAAGCACCTTCTTCTCCATACAGCAAGGCTGCCTATGACAGCTGACACGGAGCAGTACCTCACTACTCAGCTAACAATTGTAGGGAGGGAAAACGTTTTGTAATGTTTCCTGTGTAGCTCTCCGTATATATCCAAGGGCCAGCCGTGCTGCCCTGTTCTGAGCCAATTGCAATTTTCCTAAGTTATTTTTTGTGGCACTTGACCACACGACTGAACAGTAGTCAAGGTGTGACAAAACTAGGGCCTGTAGGACCTGCCTTGTTGATTGTTGTTAAGAAGACAGAGCATCGCTTTATTATAGACAGACTTCTCCCCATCTTAGCTACTACTGCATCAATATGTTTTGCCCAAGACAGTTTACAGTCTAGTGTTACTCCAAGCAGTTTAGTCATCTCAACTTGCTCAATTTCCACATAATGTATTACCAGATTTAGTTGAGGTTTAGGTTTTAGTGGGTGTTTTGTTCCAAATACAATACTTTTAGTTTTAGATATATTTAGGCTAACTTATTTCTAGCCACCCATTCTGAAACTAACTGCAGATCTTGGTTTAGTGTTGCAGTCATTTAAGTCACGGTAGTAGCTGACATGTACAGTGTTGAGTCATCCGCATGCATAGAAACTCTAGCTTTACTCCAAGTCAATGGCATGTCGTTAGAAAACATTGAGAAAAGCATGTTTTGGTGGCAAAGTTAGGGGATCATTCACTTAGTGTCAAACAGAACTGATCTAGAACGTGGTTACAATGTTCTCAGAATATACAACCTTAATGTTCTAGAAGCGTTTTATGTGACTTTACATGTGTCCAGTTCTCTGAGGGTTAGGACAATATTCCATCAATGTTCCACCAAACATACACAGAACATGTTGTCAGAATGTAAGATATTAATGTTCTAGACACGTTTCATGAGATGTTGCAAGAGCATTTGTGTGTATCAGTTGTCATGGCTCCCGACTGGCGCAGTGGTCTAAGACACTGCATCTCAGTGCAAGAGGTGTCACTGCAGTATCTGGATCCAATCCAGGCTGCATCACATCAGGCTGTGATTGGGCGGCGCACAATTGGCCCAGCAACGTCCGAGTTTGGCCGGGGTAGGCCGTCATTGTAAATAAATAACAAATCTTAACTGACTTAAATAAAGTTCAAATAAAGAAAAGGACGTCACCTGATGGTCCCAAAGAAACATTCTCCCCCCCAAAACAATTTTCATGACAGCTTGTTGCCAAGCATATCAAGACCTTGACTGAAGAACCACTGATCCAATCACAGCTCTTTTAGTCTGTTGGCAAGTTTAGGGAATCTTGTACACAGTGCTTCACCTTACATGTTCGATGACATTGTGCATGTATACAGTAATTATTATCCAACATGTCCTCAGGTTGGATTTGAACTCACAACCTCTTGGTTCACAGCATTCAGATTTTCCTGCTACACTGTTGGAGTTAATATTTGATTTGACTATTCTATCATGGAGTTGATTTACTTATTTCAAGGGCTTTCTGTAAAGTCTAATATTGGTGGGGCATATTAACCTGGTTTAATGACACTCCTCAATCACTAGGATCAATCAAATATTTTCTTGAGTGTACTTTTACCAGAGCTGATATTTACTTCAAAGTGCATTCACCCTATTGCTTCCACATATCCAGTTGTTTTAGATCTGAACAAGTGCCTAGGGAGGAGGGGTTAGGGTTTATTCTAGACAGGGGCTAAACTATACTGCCCCAATAAGCACATGTCTTAGAGCAGTGATCATCAACTAGATTCAGCCACGGGAGGATTTGTTTCTTGAGCAGATGGTAGAGGGCCCAGAACATAATTACAAATATGTTGTAGACGGCAAGAAGCCCAAACAGAGATAATATTTGAGTTAAACATAATAATTAAAAACCTTTCTTACATTTGTTTCTCTACTATGGATGGGAATATTTTAACAGATTTCTTAATGTCAAATCACTTGGAGCTGATATCCTGGTGTTTATATAGTCTTATGTCCAACAATGAAAATTCCCCAAAATAAAACGTGATTGTTTTTTTTCTCAGAAAATCTGGGGGGCCAAATTAAACCACCTGTGTGCCAAATTGGGGAACCCTGCTCTAGCGCTATACCTTATTGGGACAGTGGTTAGGGTGCTTGTCATTGGTGCTGGTGGCCTGGGTTTGAGTCCTGATAGGAAAGTAACCCGACTCTCACACTCTTAGCAATATACAGTATGTTAATGTAATTATTTGGCCACGGTTACAACACATCTATTTTATCTAATAGAAATGAGTTTCTATTTTCGAATCGGTAGAATTCTACATAGCTGAGCATCTCAAAGAGAACTCTATTGTCTGTATGGAATTCACACCCACACATACAGAACCATGTAGAACAAACATGTCCAGATTAGAATCACATCAACTCTCGTCTAGCTGTAACATTGCTAATATGTGGTCGAAACATAGGCCAGGGGTAGTGTTGCTTCTGATAGAAACATAGCCCAGGGGTAGTGTTGCTTCTGATAGAAACATAGGCCAGGGGTAGTGTTGCTTCTGATAGAAACATAGGCCAGGGGCAGTGTTGCTTCTGATAGAAACATAGGCCAGGGGCAGTGTTGCTTCTGATAGAAACATAGGCCAGGGGTAGTGTTGCTTCTGATAGAAACATAGGCCAGGGGTAGTGTTGCTTCTGATAGAAACATAGGCCAGGGGTAGTGTTGCTTCTGATAGAAACATAGGCCAGGGGTAGTGTTGCTTCTGATAGAAACATAGGCCAGGGGTAGTGTTGCTTCTGATAGAAACATAGGCCAGGGGTAGTGTTGCTTCTGATAGAAACATAGGCCAGGGGTAGTGTTGCTTCTGATAGAAACATAGGCCAGGGGTAGTGTTGCTTCTGATAGAAACATAGGCCAGGGGTAGTGTTGCTTCTGATAGAAACATAGGCCAGGGGTAGTGTTGCTTCTGATAGAAACATAGGCCAGGGGTAGTGTTGCTTCTGATAGAAACATAGGCCAGGGGTAGTGTTGCTTCTGATAGAAACATAGGCCAGGGGTAGTGTTGCTTCTGATAGAAACATAGGCCAGGGGTAGTGTTGCTTCTGATAGAAACATAGGCCAGGGGTAGTGTTGCTTCTGATAGAAACATAGGCCGGGGTAGTGTTGCTTCTGATAGAAACATAGGCCAGGGGTAGTGTTGCTTCTGATAGAAACATAGGCCAGGGGTAGTGTTGCTTCTGATAGAAACATAGGCCAGGGGTAGTGTTGCTTCTGATAGAAACATAGGCCAGGGGTAGTGTTGCTTCTGATAGAAACATAGGCCAGGGGTCATGTTGCTTCTGATAGAAACATAGGCCAGGGGTCATGTTGCTTCTGATAGAAACATAGGCCAGGGGTAGTGTTGCTTCTGATAGAAACATAGGCCAGGGGTAGTGTTGCTTCTGATAGAAACATAGGCCAGGGGTAGTGTTGCTTCTGATAGAAACATAGGCCAGGGGTAGTGTTGCTTCTGATAGAAACATAGGCCAGGGGTAGTGTTGCTTCTGATAGAAACATAGGCCGGGGGTAGTGTTGCTTCTGATAGAAACATAGGCCAGGGGTAGTGTTGCTTCTGATAGAAACACAGGGGTAGTGTTGCTTCTGATAGAAACATAGGCCAGGGGTAGTGTTGCTTCTGATAGAAACACAGGGGTAGTGTTGCTTCTGATAGAAACATAGGCCAGGGGTAGTGTTGCTTCTGATAGAAACATAGGCCAGGGGTAGTGTTGCTTCTGATAGAAACATAGGCCAGGGGTAGTGTTGCTTCTGATAGAAACATAGGCCAGGGGTAGTGTTGCTTCTGATAGAAACATAGGCCAGGGGTAGTGTTGCTTCTGATAGAAACATAGGCCAGGGGTAGTGTTGCTTCTGATAGAAACATAGGCCAGGGGTAGTGTTGCTTCTGATAGAAACATAGGCCAGGGGTAGTGTTGCTTCTGATAGAAACATAGGCCAGGGGTAGTGTTGCTTCTGATAGAAACATAGGCCAGGGGTAGTGTTGCTTCTGATAGAAACATAGGCCAGGGGTAGTGTTGCTTCTGATAGAAACATAGGCCAGGGGTAGTGTTGCTTCTGATAGAAACATAGGCCAGGGGTAGTGTTGCTTCTGATAGAAACATAGGCCAGGGGTAGTGTTGCTTCTGATAGAAACATAGGCCAGGGGTAGTGTTGCTTCTGATAGAAACATAGGCCAGGGGTAGTGTTGCTTCTGATAGAAACATAGGCCAGGGGTAGTGTTGCTTCTGATAGAAGCATAGGCCAGGGGTAGTGTTGCTTCTGATAGAAACATAGGCCAGGGGTAGTGTTGCTTCTGATAGAAACATAGGCCAGGGGTAGTGTTGCTTCTGATAGAAACATAGGCCAGAGGTCATGTTGCTTCTGATAGAAACATAGGCCAGGGGTAGTGTTGCTTCTGTTAGAAACATAGGCCAGGACATGGTTGTCATATTCTCAGAAATGTGTATATTTACAGCAGTATTTCTGTACTCTCACATTTGCCTTTTAAGCAAAGGTGATGATGCCCGCTATACCAAAACAATATGTAACACAGAGTGCCATCTCTCAAATTGCAACAGAATCACTTGGGCCAAATCACAATATGTTAAACGGGCAATCTGGGGCCTCCAGTGTGGCGCAGTGGTCTAAGGCACTGCATCGCAGTGCTAGCTCTGCCAGTAGAAATCCTGGTTTGAGTCCAGGCTCTGTCGCAGACAGACGCGACTGGGAGACCCATGGGGTGGCGCACAATTGGCCCAGCGTTGTCCGGGTTGTTGGTGGATCGATTTATTTAGAAAGAAAGCAATGCACATTTGAACACTTGCTTGTAGATGTTATGATCGTGCCAACGTGCACTATGTCCGCTCACACACATGCCAGTCCCCTTCAAAATGTCAACAGTGGTACAGGGTTTTGATCGGAATCTATTTCCACGCTGATGCTTGGACCAGGATCTACTGCACTGACACTTGGACAGGGACGAAACACACAGACATAATACTTATATCACAAGAGAAAAAAGTAGGCTAACTCAACCACAAGGGAATCCGCTCTGGAAAATGAATAACCAACTAAACCATTTTTGCATAAAAAAAAATCTAGAGCAGGGGGTTTAGGTTAGGTCCTTTTCTTAAATACAGTCTCGACCTAATGTTGAATATGCAAACAGATTTGACAAAAACAAATCAGGAATATGAGTGAAAGCCATGGGGAAAGCTATGGGAGATTGTGGGGTGTGGTTGAGGACTAGAAAGATGCTGGTTGCATAGAGTATAGGCCTAATTTCATGTCATTTTTTTATTTCTAAAACCATATATAGTTAACATTAAATTGAATACTTAAGATGCCATAGATTTTCGGGATCTTATTAAATAATGGTTTATGTTCTATATTTCAGCCAATATTCTTCCATTATGCAGCTGTTACTGTATATTGATCAGAACTGTATTTTTGACCTTTTATACGTTTAGATGACTGTTGCTAGTGACACACTTACCACAGTACGGCCAGCTGTTTGTCTTCCTGTCTGGCCCCAGGACCAGAGTGGTTCTTCAGCCTCATGGCATACCTGACAACACCAGAGGATCACTGTTAAAGTGTGTGTGTGTGTGTGTGTGTGTGTGTGTGTGTGTGTGTGTGTGTGTGTGTGTGTGTGTGTGTGTGTGTGTGCACATGTGTGTGTGTGTGTGTGTGTGTGTGTGTGTGTGTGTGTGTGTGTGTGTGTGTGTGTGTGTGTGTGTGTGTGTGTGTGTGTGTGTGTGTGTGTGTGTGTGTGTGTGTGTGTATCTCACCTGATGAGCTCTACCGTCTCTGTGTACATGGTATAGGGAGACTTGTCCTCCAGTGGTCCCTCCTCCATAGCTTTGCCACACTCCATGAAGGAGAGAGCAGCATCCACATAGTTCACTGCCTTCCCCAGCTTATCCACCTGAGACAGAGACAGAGAGAGACATTTTGCAAGTGATATGTGAGATATGAGAGCTCTCTCTAGCCACTTAATCAAGTCATTTCATGACAGGGTCCTTATTTTAAACCAGCTGTAAAGTTGTACTAATTGTCCAAGACATCTTTAAAACATTTGTAACTGTCCTATTTCAGTGTTAGAACAGTCCCTCTGGTCCTGACCCAGTCCTAACCCAGTCCTAACCCAGTCCTAACCCAGTCTTACCATGGCATCTGCACGGTGCTTCATTCTCTTGGCCTCATGCATGTAGTACTCAGCATGGTGTGGGCTAGATAGGGATGGAGAGAGAGAGAGAGAGAGAGAGAGAGAGAGAGAGAGAGAGAGAGAGAGAGAGAGAGAGAGTAGTATAGTAAATGTCAGACACATGTTACTGTGTGACAGCTACAGACTGCTTCTGGTGGTATATGTTGGGCTGTAGAATGTGGTTCATGAGGACCAAAAGGGGTCTAATTTTAGTCAGTCAGTCACTCACGGTTCATGGTTGAGTACAGTTCCTCTCTGGCTCCCTGCCCGTTGTAAAGGAGGTCCCCAGGATTCACACATGTGCGGGGGCTTCCCTGACACACCTACACACTCCACCTCCATCTTAGCATGGGTCCTGGGCACCTCACTGTTTGTGTAGTGCTGCACTGGGGGCTGTCTTTTGATGGGAGGCTTGGTGGGGTCCGGGGTGTCAGAGAGAGGGGACAGGGGGGACAGTGGCCTCTTACTGTCTAGGTAGTCCTCCAAGAACCTGCTCACACATACACCCCCCCACCCAAAGACACAGTCAGTACTTTTTACAGTCTGTATGCCTGTTTTATGTATGAGTGGGTATAAGTGTTTATGAGAGTGTGTATAAGTGTTTATGAGAGTGTGTATAAGTGTGTATGAGAATGTGTATGAGAGTGTGCGTTCCAGCCTCACCTGTTGTGTCTGGCATCTGTGTGGGGGTCTAGACATCTGTTAGCTGTAGACTCTGTGTGGGCTGAGGGGCCGTTGGTTTGGGAGTTACTCCTCTTACTCTCTCTGTTAGCTGTAGACTCTGTGTGGGCTGAGGGGCCGTTGGTTTGGGAGTTACTCCTCTTACTCTCTCTGTTAGCTGTAGACTCTGTGTGGGCTGAGGGGCCGTTGGTTTGGGAGTTACTCCTCTTACTCTCTCTGTTAGCTGTAGACTCTGTGTGGGCTGAGGGGCCGTTGGTTTGGGAGTTACTCCGCTTACTCTCTCTGTTAGCTGTAGACTCTGTGTGGGCTGAGGGGCCGTTGGTTTGGGAGTTACTCCTCTTACTCTCTCTGTTAGCTGTAGACTCTGTGTGGGCTGAGGGGCCGTTGGTTTGGGAGTTACTCCTCTTACTCTCTCTGTTAGCTGTAGACTCTGTGTGGGCTGAGGGGCCGTTGGTTTGGGAGTTACTCCTCTTACTCTCTCTGTTAGCTGTAGACTCTGTGTGGGCTGAGGGGCCGTTGGTTTGGGAGTTACTCCTCTTACTCTCTCTGTTAGCTGTAGACTCTGTGTGGGCTGAGGGGCCGTTGGTTTGGGAGTTACTCCTCTTACTCTCTCTGTTAGCTGTAGACTCTGTGTGGGCTGAGGGGCCGTTGGTTTGGGAGTTACTCCTCTTACTCTCTCTGTGGTGCTGGATTCCATTCTCTGACTAGGAAGAAACACACACATTATAGTTGAACAACGAACACCAGGCCACTATAGTTCTAAAGCAACAGTGATGGACACCAGGCCACTATAGTTCTAAAGCAACAGTGATGGACACCAGGCCACTATAGTTCTAAAGCAACAGTGATGGACACCAGGCTACTATAGTTCTAAAGCAACAGTGATGGACACCAGGCCACTATAGTTCTAAAGCAACAGTGATGGACACCAGGCTACTATAGTTCTAAAGCAACAGTGATGGACACCAGGCTACTATAGTTCTTAAGCAACAGTGATGGACACCAGGCTACTATAGTTCTAAAGCAACAGTGATGGACACCAGGCTACTATAGTTCTAAAGCAACAGTGAGGGACACCAGGCTACTATAGTTCTAAAGCAACAGTGATGGACACCAGGCTACTATAGTTCTAAAGCAACAGTGATGGACACCAGGCTACTATAGTTCTAAAGCAACAGTGATGGACACCAGGCTAATATAGTTCTAAAGCAACAGTGATGGACACCAGGCTACTATTGTTCTAAAGCAACAGTGATGGACACCAGGCTACTATAGTTCTAAAGCAACAGTGATGGACACCAGGCTACTATAGTTCTAAACAACAGTGATGGACACCAGGCTACTATAGTTCTAAAGCAACAGTGATGGACACCAGGCTACTATAGTTCTAAAGCAACAGTGATGGACACCAGGCTACTATTGTTCTAAAGCAACAGTGATGGACACCAGGCTACTATAGTTCTAAAGCAACAGTGATGGACACCAGGCTACTATAGTTCTAAACAACAGTGATGGACACCAGGCTACTATAGTTCTAAAGCAACAGTGATGGACACCAGGCTACTATAGTTCTAAAGCAACAGTGATGGACACCAGGCTACTATAGTTCTAAACAACAGTGATGGACACCAGGCTACTATAGTTCTAAAGCAACAGTGATGGACACCAGGCTATTGCAATTCTTCTGAAGCAACACCACGGATTTCAGGGTATTGCAGTTCTGAAGCAACATCACCAGAGATGTAGTGGAGAGTAAACAGCATTTACCACTACATCACAGACACCAGCCTATTGTATTTCGGAATCAACAGTGACCTCAGGACTCAGTAAAGGGTGACATTAATATTCCATGATAAACTAGTTACAGTACAACTACCTTGTTTACACAGAAAAAGAGAAATGTGTGTTACCTTCCGTTTCCTCCTGCTGTCTCCTCCCTCTGTCTCTGGGGTGTACAGGTGTCTCATGGCCTCTTTTTGCTTGGAAGAGGAAGAGGAGGGGTGTTTGTGAGAGGCTGGGGTGTCTGTCGTAGTATCAGGGACTCTGCTGAGTAGGGAGAGGTTTAACTGCACCACCAGATTCCTCAGGCCTCGGTGTGAGGATGGGGCTTGCTCACTACGCCCAAATGGGACCAAGGTGTAGAGTTTCTGCTTTGCCTGGCTCTGCGGCCCGTGGTCTTGGTTGGATGTGGCAGTGGGGTAGAGCACTCCTGGCCTGATGTCTGAAGGCCTCCCAGGGCCCTGGTGCCCTCTCCTGGGGATAGGACGCTGGCTGGACGTGGAGTCTGCTGGGACTTTGGCGACGTTGGGAGGCAGACTGGGCTCCGAGTCGGACTCTGATGAGGAAGATGATGAAGAAGAGGAATCTGTGGGAGGGATGACAGGTGTGGGGGAGGAGGGCGACGGCGGAGGGGAAGTGTCCAGCTGAGACTCTCTCTCTTCCTCCTCACTCTTCCTCCTCCTCTTTTTCTTAGTCCCGTGGTGTTGTGGATCAATGGGATTGCGGAGTCGCTCGCTGTTGGTGTGAGGTCTCTGCTTGGGCTGGACCGCCTGCCATTCACCTCTCTGCTGTTGCTGCTCCTTCCTCCTCCTCCTCTTCTCCTCCTTCTCTCTCTCCTCCCTCCTCCTCTTTCTCTCCTCTACGTCCTCTTCCTCCTCTGAACTCTGGACCCAGGGGCGTCTTGGCAACTTATCCTCTGCCAGTCTTCTCTCTCCCTGTTTCTCCCCTGGCCTCTCTCCCTGTCTCTCTACATTACCCCGCCCCCTTCCCTCTGCCTGCCTGTCTGCCTTCCTGTCTGCTGCCTGGGTCTCTCTCCGGTTGTCCACCTCCCGTTCTCTCTCCCTGGATTGGGGCTTCCTCTGTGGAGGCTTTGGGTGGGGAGCAGGGTTCTCCCGGGACTTGACTTTGGGTATAGGACTGGGGCTGGATCTAGAGCTAGGCCCAGAACCAGCTTTGGAGATCGGCCGAGAATGTGGCTTGGGACTCGATTTGGAACTGCGACCAACTCTGCTGCTGGTCTCTCTGCTAGGGTCTGCGGGAGGTAAGGTCTTGGCCCTGGGTGTGGGACTGGGACTGGTACTGAGGCTGGTTGTCAAACTAGGCCCAAACTTGGGCCTGGGTTTGGAGTTGGAATTGTGGCTGAGTCTGCTACTCTCCTTGGGCCTTTGTCCAGAGGTTGTTAGTTGTTGGCTGGTTTTGAGTGCTAGGATGGGGTTGTGTTTCAACCTAGGCTGAGAATGAAGCCTGGGACTGGAGTTGGGACTAGGTCTGGGTCTGTGGCTCGGCTCAGTGCTCAGCGCAGGGGCTGCCTTGGCTGTGTTCTTGGGAGTGGGAACAGATTGGCTCTGTTTGGGTTTAGGCCTGGAGCCGTGCTGAAGTGGAGGCTGGGGAGAGGAACTGTGCCTCAGTTTGCTCTTGGACTCAAAGCTGGGAGCAGGTGCGATCCTGATTTTGGGTCTATGGCTCGGGCTGGATGTTAAGCTAGGCCGCGTGAGAGGCCTGAAGCTTTCCTGATGAAGACTCTGAACTTGAGGATAGTGACGGGAGCTAGACTGAGTAAGGCTGGGACTAGGACTCTTAGGGGGGTGTCGGGGTATGGGGCTAGGGTCACGGTTGGCTCTTTGGCTGAAGCAGGGACTCAGACAGACACTGGGGACCGGGCTAAGGATGGGGCTGTGTCTTGGGCTGTGGCAAGGACTGGGACAGGGGCTGTAGCCAGGGCTAGGCCGAGGGCTAGGCCGAGGGCTATGCCTGGGGCTGTAGTTGAAGTGTGGGCTGGGAACAGGGCTCTGGCCGGGGCTGTAGTCCTCTCTGGTCCCCCAGGATCTGGCTGGAGACGGGGGTCTGTGGGGGTCTGGGGAGGGCGAGCTGTGTTCTGTAGCTCTCTGGGTGTGGTCACGGTTGCTGGATTCCCAGGAGGAGGATTTTTTTCTGACTTTCTTCAGCCACTTATCCAGCTGCCACTGAGAGGTGGGGGGGTGATCTGTCTGAGAAAAGAGAGGAGGATGGAGAGGGATATTTAAGGAGAGAGGAATGAGTAGAGAAACAGTCCAGTAGGAACAGCAAAGGAGAGGGATCATGCTTTTTGTGAAGAACAAGTCAGGTTGACTTTGATACATTCACATTGGTTTTAAACACTAACTTCCACTGTTAGTAACTTGCAGAAAGTGATTGAACTATATTCAATGAAAACAGGGGTTAAGCCAAAAACAACAATCTTCCTGAGCAGCAAGAAACACTATTTATAAATATACAGATGAGCTTTTCCCCACAAAAATATTGATATGTTGAATGGCCAGTGCAATATATATATATATATATATTTTAAGAAAACTACATGTTTAATAAAGTTGTGTAAGGAGGGGAACAGGAGGGAAGGAGGAAGAGAAGGATCTGTTGTTTGCTCACTTCTTTCTGTGAAGAGAGAGAATTCTGAAGGGGAGGGAGGGATAGAGTACGGAATGAGAGAGAGGAGAATGAGAGAGAGGAGAATGAGAGAGAGGAGAATGAGAGAGGAGAATGAGAGAGGAGAATGAGAGAGAGGAGAATGAGAGAGAGGAGAATGAGAGAGAGGAGAATGAGAGAGAGGAGAATGAGAGAGAGGAGAATGAGAGAGAGGAGAATGAGAGAGAGGAGAATGAGAGAGAGGAGAATGAGAGAGGAGAATGAGAGAGAGGAGAATGAGAGAGAGGAGAATGAGAGAGAGGAGAATGAGAGAGGAGAATGAGAGAGAGGAGAATGAGAGAGAGGAGAATGAGAGAGAGGAGAATGAGAGAGAGGAGAATGAGAGAGAGGAGAATGAGAGAGGAGAATGAGAGAGAGGAGAATGAGAGAGAGGAGAATGAGAGAGAGGAGAATGAGAGAGAGGAGAATGAGAGAGAGGAGAATGAGAGAGGAGAATGAGAGAGAGGAGAATGAGAGAGAGGAGAATGAGAGAGGAAGCAACAGTGACAGGGGTAAATGATAGATTCCCTGAAAAAATATGACACACACTGGAATATTTCAAAACACAAAACACACTCAAAACCATACAAACAGTACCCACATTTCTTACTCACAGTCCCAGCTTCATTCTTATCACCACTGTCAAAACTGCAATTTTCTAAACTGCTCTAATCTACACTGCACACGTACATTAAGACAACGCACTGTCAAAACTACCACTCGTTCAACCAGAGTCTAAGAAGACCAGTTTTAAAAACAGTGGCTGCTTCTTCAACCTTCCTTCCTTTTCTACTTTCTCTGGAATCTACACACATCTGCCCTGACAGACGATAACCCCCCGCCCACACACACACATGCTGTTTATTCTGCCTAACAACTCACTCATTAATCAAGAAAGAATAGAAGAGCTTTAAAAAGAAGAGGATATACTCACTGGTGGAGGGTACAATTACTTTCCTACTCTCTAATTATTTTCTATTTTTTCCTCTCTCTCTCCCCCCCCCTTCTCTACCCTTCTCTCTCCACCCCTCTCTCCAGTAGCTGACCAGAGCTAATTTAAACTACTCCTCCACTGCTCTCCTCCCAGGTCACGCCCCCATCCCAGGTCACGCCCCCCTTCCCCTCACCCTCTTTTCCAGAGAAGACACTGCATCTCTTGTACCCTCTCTGTCCCCTCCCTCCCCGTCTCTAACTGGAGCTCTGGAGCGCTATCCCCCCTCACTCCTCCTCCTTGGGAGACACTATAACGCTCATTCGCTCAACGTAGATGAAAAACACATGGGGCTCCCACCCCCGCACCACCACTCTCACTCCCACCACCTCTATAGGGGCCTGATATACTGCATGAATAGAGCCAGCTATGGTCATACACAGACACACAGGAGCTTCCATTCATACAGACAGGAGAAGCAGGTTTATCCTACTCAGCTCTCTCTGCATAGCTAACCTACACCCCCAACTGCTGTCCCCCTCCATTGACAATACACCCCCCCCCCCACACACACACACACCTCTCTCTCCCTCTCCAATTGAGCGAGAGAGTGGTCTGTCTATAAGCAGTGGTGTAAAAGGTCCTTATAGGTCTCTCTCTACTGAGCATTTACATGCTTGTAACTCACTGCCAATGAAACTTCCATTTTAAAGTTGGTCTTACCTTTACTTTAGTGTAAGATAGTATAGCAGGGAGAGTCTGCTGTTGGTTATTAGTGTGGGAGAGACTGTCATGCTAACTACGTACTAACGCAATGTTAGCATGAAACCGAATCTCCGGGACTCCCAACTCCCATGGGCTTTCCTCTTTGGGACTGGGCTTGTTCACGTGACGCCCAAACTCTAATTCCTACAGCAACTCCCCTCACCCTGCACAACCCTCCCCCACCCCCTGCCTCCCCCTCCCCCTACATACCCCTCCCCTACCCCCCTCTCCCTGCATACCCCTCCCCGCCTCACCCAGAGAGAGAGACAGAGAGAGACAGAGAGAGAGAGAGAGAGAGAGAGAGAGAGAGAGAGAGAGAGAGCGAGAGCGAGAGCGAGAGTGAGAGCAAGAGCAAGAGCAAGAGCAAGAGCAAGAGCAAGAGCAAGAGCAAGAGCAAGAGCAAGAGCGAGAGCGAGAGCGAGAGAGAGAGAGAGTGAGAATTCTAAATGAGGGGAGGGAGAGAGAAAAAGGGGGAGGTAGAAAAAAGTGTGGAAGGGGCTAAAGGGAGAGAGAAAAATCTAGAAAGAAACAGAATGAGAAACGCCATGAGAGAGAGAGGTAGCTAAAGAGAGAGAGATATGGTATACAGACAGACAGCAGTGTGACAGACAGTGATCGTGGTGGTACTACCTCCTCGGTGCAGCTGAGGGACTGAGCGTCGGTGGGTGTCCCAGGATCGGAGTGTGTTTCTGGGCTGGGGCTATGAAGGCGCTGGCTACTGCTCTCCTCCTCCGACTCACTGGAGGAGTCTGAGCCTGAAGAGTCTGTGCCTGAAGAGTCTGAGCATGAATGTCTCACCCTCCCACCATGTGTGTGTGTGTGCTGCTCCGACAGACTGTCAATCAATAAACACACGCACCAGAAAGGGGTCAGCTTAGACACAGAGACACACAGACACACACAGAGACACACACAGAGACACACACAGAGACACACACAGAGACACACACACACACACACACACACACACACACACACACACACACACACACACACACACACACACACATACACAGATGCACAGGCACGCACAAACACGCACAGTTGCACGAACATACATACGGTACAAACAATTTGTGGACGCTCAAACTCTGGCCCTCTTCATTAATCACTATCAGTGTGCGTCTGTTTAAGAGTGACCAGGAGAAAGATAACATGGATTGGTCTACCATCCAACTGTCACATTCCACACCTTCATATTGCTTCCTGAATTAGAACAGGTGTAGACTTTACTGTGAAATGTTGACCTACAAGCCTTTCCCAACAACGCAGAGTAAAAACAATATCACTAAATAAAAAGGAAATAGAAATAAAAGAACAATAACGAGGCTCTATCTAAGGGGTTCCGGTAACAAGGCTCTATCCAAGGGGTTCCGGTAACGAGGCTCTATCTAAGGGGTTCCGGTAACAAGGCTCTATCTAAGGGGTTCCGGTAACAAGGCTCTATCTAAGGGGTTCCGGTAACGAGGCTCTATCCAAGGGGTTCCGGTAACGAGGCTCTATCCAAGGGGTTCCAGTAACGAGGCTCTATCTAAGGGGTTCCGGTAACGAGGCTCTATCCAAGGGGTTCCGGTAACGAGGCTCTATCCAAGGGGTTCCGGTAACGAGGCTCTATCTAAGGGGTTCCGGTAACAAGGCTCTATCTAAGGGGTTCCGGTAACGAGGCTCTATCTAAGGGGTTCCGGTAACGAGGCTCTATCTAAGGGGTTCCGGTAATGAGGCTCTATCTAAGGGGTTCGGGTAACGAGGCTCTATCCAAGGGGTTCCGGTAACGAGGCTCTATCTAAGAGGTTCCGGTAACGAGGCTCTATCTAAGGGGTTCCGGTAACAAGGCTCTATCTAAGGGGTTCCGGTAACGAGGCTCTATCCAAGGGGTTCCGGTAACGAGGCTCTATCTAAGGGGTTCCGGTAACAAGGCTCTATCTAAGGGGTTCCGGTAACGAGGCTCTATCTAAGGGGTTCCGGTAACGAGGCTCTATCTAAGGGGTTCCGGTAACGAGGCTCTATCTAAGGGGTTCCGGTAACGAGGCTCTATCCAAGGGGTTCCGGTAACGAGGCTCTATCTAAGAGGTTCCGGTAACAAGGCTCTATCTAAGGGGTTCCGGTAACGAGGCTCTATCTAAGGGGTTCCGGTAACGAGGCTCTATCCAAGGGGTACCGGTAACAAGGCTCTATCCAAGGGGTGCCGGTAACAAGGCTCTATCCAAGTGGTACCGGTAACAAGGCTCTATCCAAGGGGTGCCGGTAACAAGGCTCTATCCAAGGGGTTCCGGTAACAAGGCTCTATCCAAGTGGTACCGGTAACAAGGCTCTATCCAAGGGGTGCCGGTAACAAGGCTCTATCCAAGGGGTTCCGGTAACAAGGCTCTATCTAAGGGGTACCGGTAACAAGGCTCTATCTAAGGGGCACTGGTAATGAGTCAATGTGCAGGGGAACGAGGTAGTCTAGGTAACTACAGTAAAGGTAGTCAAGGTAACTGCGGTAGTATGTACATGTACTGTGGGTTTGGGTAAAAGTGACTAGACAATCAGGACAAACACACACAATGCAGTACCTATTGTTACCAGTCCAGGAGGCTGACTGCTCAGGGTCCTAGTAGAGAGATGACAGAAAAGGAGACAAGAGAGACTGGCATCATTCATTAGCGTGTAACCATGAGCAAGTAGTGTTAACCCTGTGCTGCCCATATTGACCTGCCATTGGATAGGTGAAAACAATATGTGACCCGTTTCAGGAAACTAGGTGCATGTCACTACTTCACAGGAGAGCCGTTTGAACAGAAACTTTTTTTTAATTCAAAATGTGCTTTTTTAGCAGAAATGCCGTCTCGATCTTGTAAACATTCATGTGCCTTAATTACAAACCTGTACGACGTTTGTAAATACAAATACAATTAAATTACAAGACTAGATAATTAAGCCACAGAGAAAGTCAGCAACCTTCCCACTAGCCATGATTGGCTGAGATAATGAGTGGGCTAGACATGCTGAGAGATGAGTTCGGATTGGTCTGCCTTAAAACACGCTTCTATCTATTTGAGCTGGTCATTATGTGAAGGTAATCCTGTCTACTGTATTGCATAGTAAAACTTAACAAAAGGCTCCACTGTGAAAGTATCCATTTCAATAGAATGTCACTGCAACAGCTGTTTCAGAGCACTCTCGTCTGAGTGTACCAGAACGCAGAATAACTGATGAATTTACGAATGCTGTCAACCGGTGGGTGTAGCTGGTGAATGGAAGTCAGGCGCAGGAGAGCAGAGATGAGTGGACTAAGCACTTTACTCAGGCAATTATTAAAACAGGATGCAACCGCGTCACAAAAAATAAATGCCCAAAGAACAAGTGAGGCAGCACAAAGTACACACAACCAAGTACAAAGTACACACAACCAAGTACAAAGTACACACAACCAAGCACAAAGTACACACAACCAAGTACAAAGTACACACAACCAAGTACAAAGTACACACAACCAAGCACAAAGTACACACAACCAAGCACAAACTACACACAACCAAGTACAAAGTACACACAACCAAGTACAAAGTACACACAACCAAGTACAAAGTACACACAACCAAGTACAAAGTACACACAACCAAGTACAAAGTACACACAACCAAGCACAAAGTACACACAACCAAGTACAAAGTACACACAACCAAGTACAAAGTACACACAACCAAGTACAAAGTACACACAACCAAGTACAAAGTACACACAACCAAGTACAAAGTACACACAACCAAGCACAAAGTACACACAACCAAGTACAAAGTACACACAACCAAGTACAAAGTACACACAACCAAGTACAAAGTACACACAACCAAGCACAAAGTACACACAACCAAGCACAAAGTACACACAACCAAGCACAAAGTACACACAACCAAGTACAAAGTACACACAACCAAGTACAAAGTACACACAACCAAGTACAAAGTACACACAACCAAGCACAAAGTACACACAACCAAGCACAAAGTACACACAACCAAGCACAAAGTACACACAACCAAGCACAAAGTACACACAACCAAGTACAAAGTACCGGCTGCCACAAAGCATGGGTACACAACAAAACCTGGCGAACACCAGCCGGAAGCGAACCCACCTGATAATAAACAATACCCCACACAGACATGGGGGGGGGGGGGACAGAGGGTTATATACACAACAAAACCCGGCGAACACCGGCCAGAAGCGTACCCACCTGATAATAAACAATACCCCACACAGACATGGGGTGGAACAGAGGGTTATATACACAACAAAACCCGGCGAACACCGGCCAGAAGCGTACCCACCTGATAATAAACAATACCCCACACAGACATGGGGGGAACAGAGGGTTATATACACAACAAGTAATGAGGGAATGTAAACCAGGTGTGTGGGAAAACAAAACAAAACAAATGGAAAATGAAAGGTGGATCGGCGATGGCTAGAAGACCGGTGACGTCGACCGCCGAACGCCGCCCGAACAAGGAGAGGGACCGACTTCAGCGGAAGTCGTGACAAACGCTCAACACCCGGTTGAAGATGGCCGGTGTCAGTAAATGTTGGCAAAAAATATATAAAAATAGCTCTGCTAGGGCGAGTACAATGGTCAGAGTTTGGGTGGGGGCTAAAGCTTAAGATGATTCTTATGGCAATGCACACGGTCAGTGTGAACCAGAGGGACTTGACACAACGGGCCAAGCAAGCTGTATAAACAAAACGGAAACGACACAGGACGTCTTATTTAATCAAAGGGTTTGAAGTGTTCATCCATGTATACAGGTAAGAGTCTAGCTACAGGTATTATATGTTTCTAAATTTGTCAGAAAGTTGTTTTCTAGGTACAGCTCGCTAGCTAACATTATGTTTATGATCTGTGTGTAGTAATGTTATCTCAAAAAGCCATTTCGCATGCTATTCTCTCTCTCTCCCAGCCCCCCCACGCCTGGCCCCTCACCAAACTGCAGGAGTCCCTCTCAATCTTCGACCCCTCTCTCAATATTCTCTCTTCCTCCCACCCCTTCCAGATAATACAACTTTAAATAAGGGACGTAGCCACGTTACTCAGTTACAAAGTTATTTGTTACTAAAAAACAAGTTTGGCTTCTTTCTTTTACTGTGTAGAAGCCAACGGTAGAGGTGTGGGGGGGGGGCTAGAGGAGTGTTGGAGGGAGCAGAGAGGAATGGTGCAAGGAGGGAGGAGATAGGGAGGAAAGAGGGAGGGCGGAGAGAGTGTCTGAAATATTGCTAAAATGTTCTGAAAGGTTTGTAGAATGTTCTTGGGCGTCCCTACCTTGTCAGCATCCTCCTCGTCACTGCTGAGCTTCAAGTCATCAGCGAGCATGCTGGGAAAAAATGTAAAACCATACGTAAAGAGAAAGACTAAAGTAAATGAAAGGATGAAGTAGACAGAGGCTGTATCCAGTCTAGTTGTGAGGGGGTAATGAGGTATGACTGACAGAGGCTGTATCCAGTCTAGTTGTGAGGGGGTAATGAGGTATGACTGACAGAGGCTGTATCCAGTCTAGTTGTGAGGGGGTAATGAGGTATGACTGACAGAGGCTGTATCCAGTCTAGTTGTGAGGGGGTAATGAGGTATGACTGACAGAGGCTGTATCCAGTCTAGTTGTGAGGGGGTAATGAGGTATGACTGACAGAGGCTGTATCCAGTCTAGTTGTGAGGGGGTAATGAGGTATGACTGACAGAGGCTGTATCCAGTCTAGTTGTGAGGGGGTAATGAGGTATAACTGACAGAGGCTGTATCCAGTCTAGTTGTGAGGGGGTAATGAGGTATGACTGACAGAGGCTGTATCCAGTCTAGTTGTGAGGGGGTAATGAGGTATGACTGACAGAGGCTGTATCCAGTCCAGTAATGATGTATGATATGTCATCTCTGACAGAGGATATAAAGAGTTAATAAGTCAGGAGACTGTTCTGCATCTGAAGAAGTTCACACAAATGTCAGGTCACCTTTGGACTGGTGTCCTGGTGTTTTTATGCCATGTTGGCTGCACAACTAAAACTGTCCGATTAGTACTACTCCCTCTGTGTGTGTGTGTCGGTTTGTAAGTGTGTGCGTGCGTGTTTGTGTGTAAGCGAGGATCACAGCCCGGCTCATGGCCCCAGTGTTCGGTGACCTTAGGTAGATCATGTTTCTCGTGTCCCACTTACGATTTGTGAGGCGCCACGTGAGGCTGGGTCATCCTCAGCTGCTGCACATTCTCCCAAGCTGCGAGAGAGAGAGGTGAGAGAGAGACACAGATGAGAGAGAGGTGAGAGAGAGAGACACAGATGAGAGAGACGTGAGAGAGAGAGACACAGATGAGAGAGAGGTGAGAGAGAGAGACACAGATGAGAGAGAGAGAGAGAGAGAGAGGCGAGAGAGAGAGAGAGAGAGAGAGAGAGAGAGAGAGAGAGAGAGAGAGAGAGAGAGAGAGAGAGAGAGAGAAAGAGAGAGAGAGACGAGGGAGACACAGGATTGAAGACACATTGTCACGCTATACATATCCGGTATAACATGACAGGGAAAGGTTACAGACATATACACACAGGACAAAAACACACACTGGAGTGTGAATACATACTTTGCTGAGTTGTGTGCTGCTTTGCTTCCTAAAGAGAGCGAGAGAGAGAGAGCAAGAGAGAAATTAAAGACACACACACACACACACACAGACAGACAGACCCAGACAGACACACAGACATAGACTCCCTACCTTAGGGTTATAGAGGAAGCGCTGGGCCTGACTCCCTCCTGAGGGTTGCTGGGATGGCCAGGAATGGGTCATGTCCTGGGGGGAGGAAGTTTAGAGGTCAGAGGTCACAGAGATGGATAGACTTTACCACGCTTACAGAGAAGCATCTGCACACACACACACTCTGCAGTATTAGAATGAGAGTCTTCTGGGGGTTGACTCATAGTACAGGCTGCAGTGCCCTATGAGGAAATCTTGACCAAGAGAAGGTATCTGCCACTAGAGGGGGTGTTGTGGTATTTCTCATGACTCATTCTAAAACATGCCACTAGAGGGAGTGTTGTGGTATTTATTATGACTCATTCAAATCCAATCAAATTGTATTGGTCACATACACATGTTTAGCAGATGTTATTGCGGGTGTAGCGAAATGCTTGATTACTCATGTTACAGATTACTTTCCACTTCCCTGCTTAATGCCTGGACCACATCACTATGGGCTTTAGCCATTGAACTTAACCTAGCTTTAGACCAACGGGTGATTGGTTATGTCCTAACTCTAACCCTTGACCTGAAAGACATGAGGGTGATGAGAGTGCTCAGGGGTGATGAGAGGGCTGAGGGGTGATGAGAGTGCTGAGGGGTGATGAAAGGGCTGAGGGGTGATGAGAGGGCTGAGGGGTGATGAGAGGGCTGAGGGGTGATGAGAGGACTGAGGGGTGATGAGAGTGCTGAGGGGTGATGAGAGGGCTGAGGGGTGATGAGAGGACTGAGGGGTGATGAGAGGGGTGAGAAGAGGCCTGAGGGGTGATGAGAGTGCTGAGGGGTGATGAGAGGACTGAGGGGTGATGAGAGGACTGAGGGGTGATGAGAGGGCTGAGGGGTGATGAGAGGGCTGAGGGGTGATGAAAGGGCTGAGGGGTGATGAGAGGGCTGAGGGGTGATGAGAGGGCTGAGGGGTGATGAGAGGGGTGAGAAGAGGGCTGAGGGGTGATGAGAGTGCTGAGGGGTGATGAGAGGACTGAGGGGTGATGAGAGGACTGAGGGGTGATGAGAGGACTGAGGGGTGATGAGAGGGGTGAGAAGAGGGCTGAGGGGTGATGAGAGTGCTGAGGGGTGATGAGAGGACTGAGGGGTGATGAGAGGACTGAGGGGTGATGAGAGGACTGAGGGGTGATGAGAGGGGTGAGAAGAGGGCTGAGGGGTGATGAGAGTGCTGAGGGGTGATGAGAGGACTGAGGGGTGATGAGAGGGGTGAGAAGAGGGCTGAGGGGTGATGAGAGGGCTGAGGGTTGATGAGAGGGGTGAGGAGAGGGCTTGTAGGGTGTCTGCAAAATATGTAGATTGTGATAAACACACACACAAACACACAAACAGACAGACAGACAGACCATGGACAATGTGTGTGTGTGAATTCAAAGGTGTAATGATACAGCCGATACACAGTGTGAAACAGGTTCTTACTCTATTGTGGCTGTGATGTGTTTTGAGAGACAACCTGTCACTTCCTGACACATTGTGTGTATTGTACATCCACTTCTGTGTGTTTTGTGCATATTTGTGTGTGTGTGTGTGAGCATGTGTATGCCTGTGCATGTGGGTATGTGCACGTGTGTGTGTGCGTGTGTTTGCGACAATGTCCCTGAAGCATTGGTCTGCCAGAGGAAGGAAAGGGTTTGTGATGATCGGGGTGATAATCGTCGGGGTGATAATCGTCGGGGTGATAATCATCGGAGTGATTATAAGACAGGATAGTACACTGTACACTGTCTGTTCTATCTGAATACAGGAGCCCAGCGCTGAAGAGGAAGCCAACTGGTCAGCTACAGAGGGAGATCTGGCACTACACTGTCTGTTCTATCTGAATACAGGAGCCCAGCGCTGAAGAGGAAGCCAGCCGGCCAGCTACAGAGAGATAGATCTGGCACTACACTGTCTGTTCTATCTGAATACAGGAGCCCAGCGCTGAAGAGGAAGCCAGCCGGCCAGCTACAGAGAGAGAGATCTGGCACTACACTGTCTGTTCTATCTGAATACAGGAGCCCAGCGCTGAAGAGGAAGCCAGCTGGCCAGCTACAGAGGGAGATCTGGCACTACACTGTCTGTTCTATCTGAATACAGGAGCCCAGCGCTGAAGAGGAAGCCAGCCGGCCATCTACAGAGGGAGATCTGGCACTACACTGTCTGTTCTATCTGAATATAGGAGCCCAGCGCTGAAGAGGAAGCCAGCCGGCCAGCTACAGAGGGAGATCTGGCACTACACTGTCTGTTCTATCTGAATACAGGAGCCCAGCGCTGAAGAGGAAGCCAGCCGGCCAGCTACAGAGGGAGATCTGGCACTACACTGTCTGTTCTATCTGAATACAGGAGCCCAGCTCTGAAGAGGAAGCCAGCCGGCCAGCTACAGAGGGAGATCTGGCACTACACTGTCTGTTCTATCTGAATACAGGAGCCCAGCGCTGAAGAGGAAGCCAGCCGGCCAGCTACAGAGGGAGATCTGGCACTACACTGTCTGTTCTATCTGAATACAGGAGCCCAGCACTGAAGAGGAAGCCAGCCGGCCAGCTACAGAGGGAGATCTGGCACTACACTGTCTTTGCTCCAGTCCTCATCACATACAACTGATTAGATTGACTGACAAGAACAAAACATGTTAGGAGAAGTTATTTAGTATGAATCAATAATTCATGGCAGAAAGAAGTTTGTTTGTCTGTGTGCCAAGTCCATGCCGACTTTTGCGTCACCATTGAACAGGAAACAGGCTCTGGAAAAGGTCAGGCCTTATCTGTTCTGATCTGGTGTGTGTGTGTATGTGCGTATGTGTGTGTGTTTCAGTTGTCGTGGGCAGCCTAGCTGTTTGCGGAAGGAGGAGGTGCTTTCTGTACATTTGAGTGTCCATGCATACCGGGATCACTGACAGGTTTAGATACTTTTTAAATGTAATTTGATTGGTGGATTCAAATAAAGTATTGAGAGAGAGAGATGGACATTTAGATAGCAGAGAGATGGACATTTAGATAGAGATGTGTCAGAACAGCAGAGAGATGAACATGTAGATAGAGATGTCAGAACAGCAGAGAGATGAACATGTAGATAGAGATGTGTCAGAACAGCAGAGAGAGCTGTGTCAGAACAGCAGAGAGAGCTGTGTCAGAACAGCAGAGAGATGAACATTTAGATAGAGATGTGTCAGAACAGCAGAGAGATGAACATGTAGATAGAGATGTGTCAGAACAGCAGAGAGATGAACATGAGATGGACATGTAGATAGAGATGTGTCAGAAGACCAGAGAGATGAACATGTAGATAGAGATGTCAGAACAGCAGAGAGATGAACATGTAGATAGAGATGTGTCAGAACAGCAGAGAGATGAACATGTAGATAGAGCTGTGTCAGAACAGCAGAGAGATGAACATGTAGATAGAGATGTGTCAGAACAGCAGAGAGATGGACATGTAGATAGAGCTGTGTCAGAACAGCAGAGAGATGAACATGTAGATAGAGATGTGTCAGAACAGCAGAGAGATGAACATGTAGATAGAGATGTCAGAACAGCAGAGAGATGAACATGTAGATAGAGATGTGTCAGAACAGCAGAGAGAGCTGTGTCAGAACAGCAGAGAGATGAACATTTAGATAGAGATGTGTCAGAACAGCAGAGAGATGAACATGAGATGGACATGTAGATAGAGATGTGTCAGAAGACCAGAGAGATGAACATGTAGATAGAGATGTCAGAACAGCAGAGAGATGAACATGTAGATAGAGATGTGTCAGAACAGCAGAGAGATGAACATGTAGATAGAGCTGTGTCAGAACAGCAGAGAGATGAACATGAGATGGACATGTAGATAGAGCTGTGTCAGAACAGCAGAGAGATGGACATGTAGATAGAGATGTGTCAGAACAGCAGAGAGATGAACATGAGATGGACATGAAGATAGAGCTGTGTCAGAACAGCAGAGAGATGGACATGAGATGGACATGTAGATAGAGATGTGTCAGAACAGCAGAGAGATGGACATGTAGATAGAGATGTGTCAGAACAGCAGAGAGATGAACATGTAGATAGAGATGTGTCAGAACAGCAGAGAGATGAACATGTAGATAGAGATGTCAGAACAGCAGAGAGATGAACATGAGATGGACATGAAGGTAGAGCTGTGTCAGAACAGCAGAGAGATGAACATGAGATGGACATGAAGATAGAGCTGTGTAAGAACAGCAGCGAGATGGACATGTAGATATAGCTGTGTCAGAACAGCAGAGAGATGGACATGTAGATAGAGCTGTGTCAGAACAGCAGAGAGATGGACATGTAGATAGAGATGTGTCAGAACAGCAGAGAGATGGACATGAATATAGAGATGTGTCAGAACAGCAGAGAGATGAACATGTAGATAGAGATGTCAGAACAGCAGAGAGATGAACATGAGATGGACATGAAGATAGAGCTGAGTCAGAACAGCAGAGATGAACATGAGATGGACATGAAGATAGAGCTGTGTCAGAACAGCAGAGATATGGACATGAGATGGACATGTAGATAGAGATGTGTCAGAACAGCAGAGAGATGGACATGTAGATAGAGATATCAGAACAGCAGAGAGATGGACATGAGATGGACATGTAGATTGAGATGTGTCAGAACAGCAGAGAGATGAACATGTAGATAGACATGTGTCAGAACAGCAGAGAGATGAACATGTAGATAGAGATGTGTCAGAACAGCAGAGAGATGAACATGTAGATAGAGATGTCAGAACAGCAGAGAGATGGACATGAGATGGACATGTAGATAGAGATGTGTCAGAACAGCAGAGAGATGAACATGTAGATAGACATGTGTCAGAACAGCAGAGAGATGAACATGTAGATAGAGCTGTGTCAGAACAGCAGAGAGATGAAGATGTAGATAGAGATGTCAGAACAGCAGAGAGATGAACATGAGATGGACATGAAGATAGAGCTGAGTCAGAACAGCAGAGAGATGAACATGAGATGGACATGAAGATAGAGATGTGTCAGAACAGCAGAGAGACGAACATGTAGATAGAGATGTGTCAGAACAGCAGAGAGATGAACATGTAGATAGAGATGTCAGAACAGCAGAGAGATGAACATGAGATGGACATGAAGATAGAGATGTCAGAACAGCAGAGAGATGAACATGAGATGGACATGAAGATAGAGATGTGTCAGAACAGCAGAGAGATGGACATGTAGATAGAGATGTGTCAGAACAGCAGAGAGATGGACATGTAGATAGAGATGTGTCAGAACAGCAGAGAGATGAACATGTAGATAGAGATGTGTCAGAACAGCAGAGAGATGAACATAGATAGAGATGTGTCAGAACAGCAGAGAGATGGACATGTAGATAGAGATGTGTCAGAACAGCAGAGAGATGAACATGTAGATAGAGACGTGTCAGAACAGCAGAGAGATGAACATAGATAGAGATGTGTCAGAACAGCAGAGTGATGAACATAGATAGAGATGTGTCAGAACAGCAGAGAGATGGACAGGTAGATGGAGATGTGTCAGAACAGCAGAGAGATGGACATGTAGATAGAGATGTGTCAGAACAGCAGAGAGATAGACATGTAGATAGAGATGTGTCAGAACAGCAGAGAGATGGACATGTAGATAGAGATGTGTCAGAACAGCAGAGAGATGAACATGTAGATAGAGCTGTATCAGTACAGCAGAGAGATGAACATTTAGATAGAGATGTGTCAGAACAGCAGAGAGATGAACATGTAGATAGAGATGTGTCAGAACAGCAGAGAGATGAACATGAGATGGACATGAAGATAGAGCTGTGTCAGAACAGCAGAGAGATGGACATGAGATGGACATGTAGATAGAGATGTGTCAGAACAGCAGAGAGATGGACATGTAGATAGAGATGTGTCAGAACAGCAGAGAGATGAACATGTAGATAGAGATGTGTCAGAACAGCAGAGAGATGAACATGTAGATAGAGATGTGTCAGAACAGCAGAGAGATGAACATGTAGATAGAGATGTGTCAGAACAGCAGAGAGAGCTGTGTCAGAACAGCAGAGAGATGAACATTTAGATAGAGATGTGTCAGAACAGCAGAGAGATGAACATGAGATGGACATGTAGATAGAGATGTGTCAGAAGACCAGAGAGATGAACATGTAGATAGAGATGTGTCAGAACAGCAGAGAGATGAACATGTAGATAGAGATGTGTCAGAACAGCAGAGAGATGAACATGTAGATAGAGATGTGTCAGAACAGCAGAGAGATGGACAGGTAGATAGAGATGTGTCAGAACAGCAGAGAGTTGGACATGTAGATAGAGATGTGTCAGAACAGCAGATAGATGGACATGTAGATAGAGATGTGTCAGAACAGCAGAGAGATGAACATGTAGATAGAGATGTGTCAGAACAGCAGAGAGATGAACATGTAGATAGAGATGTGTCAGAACAGCAGAGAGATGAACATGTAGATAGAGATGTGTCAGAACAGCAGAGAGAGCTGTGTCAGAACAGCAGAGAGATGAACATTTAGATAGAGATGTGTCAGAACAGCAAAGAGATGAACATGAGATGGACATGTAGATAGAGATGTGTCAGAAGACCAGAGAGATGAACATGTAGATAGAGATGTGTCAGAACAGCAGAGAGATGAACATGTATATAGAGATGTGTCAGAACAGCAGAGAGATGAACATGTAGATAGAGATGTGTCAGAACAGCAGAGAGAGATGGACAGGTAGATAGAGATGTGTCAGAACAGCAGAGAGTTGGACATGTAGATAGAGATGTGTCAGAACAGCAGAGAGATAGACATGTAGATAGAGATGTGTCAGAACAGCAGAGAGATGCACATGTAGATAGAGATGTGTCAGAACAGCAGAGAGATGAACATGTAGATAGAGATGTGTCAGAAAAGCAGAGAGATTTACATGAGATGGACATGTAGATAGAGATGTGTCAGAACAGCAGAGAGATGAACATGAGATGGACATGAAGATAGAGCTGTGTCAGAACAGCAGAGAGATGGACATGTAGATAGAGATGTGTCAGAACAGCAGAGAGATGAACATGAGATGGACATGAAGATAGAGCTGTGTCAGAACAGCAGAGAGATGAACATGAGATGGACATGAAGATAGAGATGTGTCAGAACAGCAGAGAGATGAACATGTAGATAGAGATGTGTCAGAACAGCAGAGAGATGAACATAGATAGAGATGTGTCAGAACAGCAGAGAGATGGACATGTAGATAGAGATGTGTTAGAACAGCAGAGAGATGAACATGTAGATAGAGACGTGTCAGAACAGCAGAGAGATGAACATAGATAGAGATGTGTCAGAACAGCAGAGTGATGAACATAGATAGAGATGTGTCAGAACAGTAGAGAGATGGACATGTAGATAGAGATGTGTCAGAACAGCAGAGAGATGAACATGTAGATAGAGACGTGTCAGAACAGCAGAGAGATGAACATAGATAGAGATGTGTCAGAACAGCAGAGTGATGAACATAGATAGAGATGTGTCAGAACAGCAGAGAGATGGACAGGTAGATGGACATGTAGATAGAGATGTGTCAGAACAGCAGAGAGATGGACATGTAGATAGAGATGTGTCAGAACAGCAGAGAGATGCACATGTAGATAGAGATGTGTCAGAACAGCAGAGAGATGGACATGAGATGGACATTTAGATAGAGATGTGTCAGAACAGCAGAGAGATGAACATGTAGATAGACATGTGTCAGAACAGCAGAGAGATGAACATGTAGATAGAGATGTGTCAGAACAGCAGAGAGATGAACATGTAGATAGAGATGTCAGAACAGCAGAGAGATGGACATGAGATGGACATGTAGATAGAGATGTGTCAGAACAGCAGAGAGATGAACATGTAGATAGACATGTGTCAGAACAGCAGAGAGATGAACATGTAGATAGAGCTGTGTCAGAACAGCAGAGAGATGAAGATGTAGATAGAGATGTCAGAACAGCAGAGAGATGAACATGAGATGGACATGAAGATAGAGCTGAGTCAGAACAGCAGAGAGATGAACATGAGATGGACATGAAGATAGAGATGTGTCAGAACAGCAGAGAGACGAACATGTAGATAGAGATGTGTCAGAACAGCAGAGAGATGAACATGTAGATAGAGATGTCAGAACAGCAGAGAGATGAACATGAGATGAACATGAAGATAGAGATGTGTCAGAACAGCAGAGAGATGGACATGTAGATAGAGATGTGTCAGAACAGCAGAGAGATGAACATGTAGATAGAGATGTGTCAGAACAGCAGAGAGATGAACATAGATAGAGATGTGTCAGAACAGCAGAGAGATGGACATGTAGATAGAGATGTGTCAGAACAGCAGAGAGATGAACATGTAGATAGAGACGTGTCAGAACAGCAGAGAGATGAACATAGATAGAGATGTGTCAGAACAGCAGAGTGATGAACATAGATAGAGATGTGTCAGAACAGCAGAGAGATGGACATGTAGATAGAGATGTGTATACACACACACACACACACACACACACACACACACACACACACACACACACACACACACACACACACACACACACACACACACATGGTAAAGCTTAACTAAATCAAAGTAAACATTTCATTCCCCTCTCTTCTCCATAAACACTTTCCCCACAACTCCAGAGGGCAAGTGTTCCTTCTCTCTACTCCTCCTTTCACTTCATTATCTCGCCTCTCCTCCCTCTCAGTCACCAAGGACACCGATTCATCCCTCGTTCCTCATCCCTCCTCTCAAAACAACAAGCCTTCCCGGGAGAGGGAGCAGGTAGATGGCAACACAGTGACTAGGGTCTGGTTTCAATAATGAACTATTTTCGCATAGAGGAACTATGTCATGCCTACGTCCAGGGACTCTCCCAACAAATCACGAGGCAGACATGCCAGAACGTCGCGATTCAAAACCTTTGTAGTGATTTTAGTTAAGGTAGTTGATGCAAACCAACCATTTACGAAATGCAGTCATCAAAAATAACCTTTGTGATCTCCATCCTGCTAGCTACTATTTAGTATTTTATTCAAGCTGATAAAGTAGTGACGTAGGCAGTGACATAGTGCCTCTATGACAACAGAGTTTATCGTTAAAACCAGACCCTAGTCACCATGTTGCTCTCTCTCTCTCCTCTCTCTCTGTTTCCTCTCTCCCACTCTGTCTGCTCCTCCTTCGCTCTTTCTCTCTCCTTCCTCTCTCTCTCTCTGATCTCCTACCACTCCCTATTTCTCTCTCCTTCCTCTCTCTCTCTGATCTCCTACCACTCCCTATTTCTCTCTCCTTCCTCTCTCTCTCTGATCTCCTACCACTCCCTATTTCTCTCTCTCCCTTCTCTTTTTCTCTCTTTCCTGTGTTTGTCTTCTGGCTAGGAACAGGTAGAATGGGAACCGCACAGTGAGACTTACTTCCAGAAAGCAGGCTACAATCAGACAGGCTACAGTCAGACATTGCTCTGTTACAGTCAGACAGGCTACAGTCAGACATTGCTCTGTTACAGTCAGACAGGCTACAGTCAGACATTGCTCTGTTACAGTCAGACAGGCTACAGTCAGACATTGCTCTGTTACAGTCGGACAAGCTACAGTCAGATATTGCTCTGTTACAGTCAGACAGGCTACAGTCAGGCATTGCTCTGTTACAGTCAGACAGGCTACAGTCAGACATTGCTCTGTTACAGTCAGACAGGCAACAGCCAGACAGGCTACAGTCAGGCATTGCTCTGTTACAGTCAGACAGGGAACAGTCAGACATTTCTCAGTTACAGTCAGACATTTCTCAGTTACAGTCAGACATTTCTCTGTTACAGTCAGACAGGCTACAGTCAGACATTGCTCTGTTACAGTCAGACAGGCAACATTCAGACATTACTCTGTTACAGTCAGACAGGCTACAGTCAGACATTGCTCTGTTACAGTCAGACAGGCAACAGTCAGACATTACTCTGTTACAGTCAGACAGGCAACAGTCAGACATTTCTCAGTTACAGTCAGACATTTCTCTGTTACAGTCAGACAGGCTACAGTCAGACATTGCTCTGTTACAGTCAGACAGGCAACAGTCAGACATTACTCTGTTACAGTCAGACAGGCTACAGTCAGACATTGCTCTGTTACAGTCAGACAGGCAACAGTCAGACAGGCAACAGTCAGACATTACTCTGTTACAGTCAGACAGGCAACAGTCAGACATTTCTCAGTTACAGTCAGACATTGCTCTGTTACAGTCAGACAGGCAACAGTCAGACAGGCAACAGTCAGGCATTGCTCTGTTACAGTCAGACAGGCTACAGTCAGACATTGCTCTGTTACAGTCAGACAGGCAACATTCAGACATTACTCTGTTACAGTCAGACAGGCTACAGTCAGACATTGCTCTGTTACAGTCAGACAGGCAACAGTCAGACATTACTCTGTTACAGTCAGACAGGCAACAGTCAGACATTTCTCAGTTACAGTCAGACATTTCTCTGTTACAGTCAGACAGGCTACAGTCAGACATTGCTCTGTTACAGTCAGACAGGCAACAGTCAGACATTACTCTGTTACAGTCAGACAGGCTACAGTCAGACATTGCTCTGTTACAGTCAGACAGGCAACAGTCAGACAGGCAACAGTCAGACATTACTCTGTTACAGTCAGACAGGCAACAGTCAGACATTTCTCAGTTACAGTCAGACATTGCTCTGTTACAGTCAGACAGGCAACAGTCAGACAGGCAACAGTCAGGCATTGCTCTGTTACAGTCAGACAGGCTACAGTCAGACATTGCTCTGTTACAGTCAGACAGGCAACAGTCAGACAGGCAACAGTCAGGCATTGCTCTGTTACAGTCAGACAGGCAACAGTCAGGCATTGCTCTGTTACAGTCAGACAGGCAACAGTCAGGCATTGCTCTGTTACAGTCAGACAGGCTCCAGTCAGACAGGCTACAGTCAGACATGTTCAGTTCAGCAAACAAAAACAACACAGATTCCCCCAAATGCCTGTTACTAAAAGCCTCAGGGCAACCCCCAATAAGAGGACAGGAGAGAGTGTAACAGATAATACCACACACATTTGTTCCAGCCCAGCACTAACCCATCTGATTCAACTAGTGCAGAGCGGCGTAGATCAGTGCAGTAGTTATGGTGGTCCTGTAGGGTGAGAGTATAAAGTAAACCATCTCTTACCCCTAGAATATCTTTGGAACAGCCGTTACGCTCACTTCCTGTGACCTGTGTGAGGACAGACATTTTTTGAGAAAAGTCCTATAGATATAGAAGCATCCACTAAGGTACAGTATAACATCTACACTGCTAAAAATATGAAGGTGTTGTGGAGGTCTATACCAATGATTAATATATACACTAGAAGACTAATAGGGGGTGCTGTGTTGAAGCCTCCATCTTGGCTCTCCCAAACCATCGTAAGAAATATTCTGGAAGCTGTGGAAATGCATTTATTAATGTCTACATTTGTTTTTGTCACAAATATTCTCCACTACTTTAACAAAAGTATGTGGACACCTGCTTGTCGAACATCTCATTCCAAAATCATGGGCATTAATATGGAGTCCCCCCCCCCCTGCTGCTATATAATAGCCTCCACTCTTCTGGGAAGGCTTTCCACCAAATGTTGGAACATTGCTGCGGGGACTTGCGTCCATTCAGCCATAAGAGCGTTAGTGAGATCGGGCACTGGTGGGGCGATTAGGTCTGGCAGTATGTCAGTGTTCGCAGTCGGTGTTCCGGTGTTCCAATTCATCCCAAAGGTGTTCGATGGGGTTGAGATCAGGGCTCTGTTCAGGTCAGTCAAGTTCTTCCATACCGATCTCGAAAAACCATTTTTGTATGGACTTCTCTTTGTACACGGGAGCATTGTCATGCTGAAACAGGAAAGGTCCTTCCCCAAACTGTTGCCACAAAGTTGAAAGCATTAAGATTTCCCTTCACGTTGCTTCCAGAGGCAGTTTAGAACTCGGTAGTGAGTGTTGCTTCCAGAGGCAGTTTGGAACTCGGTAGTGAGTGTTGCTTCCAGAGGCAGTTTGGAACTCGGTAGTGAGTGTTGCTTCCAGAGGCAGTTTAGAACTCGGTAGTGAGTGTTGCTTCCAGAGGCAGTTTGGAACTCGGTAGTGAGTGTTGCTTCCAGAGGCTGTTTGGAACTCGGTAGTGAGTGTTGCTTCCAGAGGCAGTTTAGAACTTGGTAGTGAGTGTTGCTTCCAGAGGCAATTTGTAACTCGGTAGTGAGTGTTGCTTACAGAGGCAGTTTAGAACTCGGTAGTGAGTGTTGCTTCCAGAGGCAGTTTGGAACTCGGTAGTGAGTGTTGCTTCCAGAGGCAGTTTGGAACTCGGTAGTGAGTGTTGCAACCGAGGACAGTGCACTTCAGTGGTCCCGTTCTGTGTGGTCTAACACTTCGCGGCTGAGCCATTGTTGCTTCACTTCACAATAGCATCACTTACACTTGACTGGGGCAGCTCTAGCAGGGCATATGTTTGGAGAGAGAGAGAGAGAGACACTCAGTGAGCATAGCCGTGCTATTGAGAAAGGCCGCCACAGTCAGACATGGCTCTCAAGAGAAAACAGGCTATGTGCTCACTCTCTAGTCCTTTTTACTGCCTCTCATATTCTGTGGGCACTGTTTTCTATGTACTCATTATCTATCTTCCAGATAATTAGGCCACAAATTGTATGAACTGACTAGTTGGAAAGGTGGCATCCTATGATGGTGCCACTTTGCAGATCACTGAGCTCTTTAGTAAGGACACTCTACTGCCAGTGTTTGTCTATGGAGACTGCATGGCTGTGTGCTTGGTTTTATACACCTGTCAGCAACGGGTGTGGCTGAAATAGCCGAATCCACTCATTTGAAGGGGTGTCCATATACTTGTGTGTATATATAGTGTATTACAGACACCTAATGCATACTTTTTAAGTTATATTATCTGAGCTAAACATAAAAATTAAAATATAGATTTTTGTAAGTTCTAATGTTAAGTGAATTTTGTCCTTGACACATTGAATTGACATACTGTAGAATTCCATTCATTCCTATGGAGAACTGCTCCTTCTGGGGAATGCCAATATGGCCGACCGGTGGCTTCAGAGCCTCTCACTGGTGGCCAATACACAGCATTAGCAATCTAGGGTTTATATACATCATTGGTCTATACAGTGGTGGTCTTTCAGTAACCAATGAGAATGCCTTGATATATATAGATTGTGAAACCAAACCAGAGCATGTGACCCTACATCAGTATGACTCTTGCTCATCTGTTTGTTGTGTTTGGCCCAAGTAAAGCTAATCTGCAGACACACACACCCATCTTTATCATCAACTATAACACACACACACACACACACACACACACACACACACACACACACACACACACACACACACACACACACACACACACACACACACACACACACACCTGTGAGACAGAGCAATGCATGTCTGCCACCACCATTTCCTGTTCCAGATGCTGCATATAGAGACAGAGAGAAAAAGAAAGAATGAGAGAAAGAGAGAGAGAGACTCAGTGAGCATAGCCTTGCTATTGAGAGAGGCCACCGTAGGCAGACCTGCCTCTCAAGAGAAGACAGGCTATGTGCACACTGCCCACAAAATGAGATGGAAACTGAGCTGCACTTCCTAACCTCCTGCCAAATATATGACAATATTTGAGACACATATTTCCCACAGAATACACAGATCCACAAAGAATTCAAAAACAAGCCCGATTTTGATAAACTCCCATATCTACTGGGTGAAATACCACAATGTGCCATCACAGCAGCAAGATTTGTGACCTGTTTCCACAAGAAAAGGGCAGGAACAAGCACATTGTAAATACAACCCATATTTATTGTTAATGTATTTTCCCTTTTGTACATCGTTACGACACTGTATATAGACATAATATGACATTTGAAATGTCTTTATTCCTTTGGAACTTTTGTGAGTGTAATGTTTACTGTTGTTTAATTTGTATTATTTATTTAACTTTGTATATTATCTACTTCACTTGCTTTGGCAATGTAAACATATACTTCCCATGCCAATAAAGCCCTTAAATTTAATTGAGAGAGAGAGACAGAGAGAAAGAAATAGAGAAGAGAGAAATACAAAGAGAGAGAGACAGACATTTGGTAGATCGCCCCCTTTACTGCCTCACTCTGTCCTTCTCTCTAACCCCCTTTACTGCCTCACTCTGTCCTTCTCTCTAACCCCCTTTACTGCCTCACTCTGTCCTTCTCTCTAACCCCCTTTACTGCCTCACTCTGTCCTTCTCTCTAACCCCCTTTACAGCCTCCCTCTGTCCTTCTCTCAAACCCCCTTTACTGCCTCCCTCTGTCCTTCTCTCAAACCCCCTTTACTGCCTCACTCTGTCCTTCTCTCTAACCCCCTTTACTGCCTCACTCTGTCCTTCTCTCTAACCCCCTTTACTGCCTCCCTCTGTCCTTCTCTCTAACCCCCTTTACTGCCTCACTCTGTCCTTCTCTCTAACCCCCTTTACTGCCTCCCTCTGACCTTCTCTCTAACCCCCTTTACTGCCTCCCTCTCTCTTTCTCTCTAACCCCCTTTACTAGCCTATCTAACTCTGTGGGCACTGTGTTCTATGTACTCTCTCTCTCTCTCTATGAGTAACTTCACTGTCTGACTGCGTAATCAGCGCAGCACTGGCATGAAGGTGTGATGTGTGTGTACGTGCAGCCCTGTCATCGAACACAATGCTGAAAGTGTAGCCATAGGAGACTATAAGTGTCCTTGTGCATAATGCATCTATTAACAGTAGCATCAGCAGCCTACAGTAATGGTGGTGTAACTCTCCAGACACACACCGTGGTCTCCAGTGCCCAAACCAACCACAACCCATCACAACACCTGCAAACAAACAGCATGCAAGCCAACTATTCTCCCACCACCTGTGACCTGTGGCCAATAGGCCGAGGTGACAGATTCACCAGGATCAACTTGCAGTGCAGCTTGATTTGAGAGTCTTTCTAAATATCGACCGTTTCTTTCTATATTTAGAACAGAGCATGCTTGGATCTAAACCGAAAACAAAAGGTTGCGCTTGGCCTGTCAGCGACGGAAATTGGTTTAACCGTCACTAACCACAAGAGTCCTAACCTGATTTTACATCTCATCGTGACAATGCAGTCTACTGTATAAATCACTATAACATTTCAAACCATTTTAATTGTTGCTTTGTATTTGCAATACATCCTACACTAGCTTTGTGCATTAAGCATATTTCATCGTTAATTGTGTTTTCAAAATAAAGGTTGTCTAGTTAAATAAAGGTTAAATATATTAAATATGTTTTTTAAATAATAATTTGCAAATGAGAAATGAAATGCAATAGCCGTCCATTTTTTTAATAAAAGTTCCAATAAATTATATTAGACTACAAAATAGTAAGTTTACGCTTCAAGTTAAACAAAGAAAACCAAAACAACGTAATGTATCTCTTCTCACCTGAGATGCGCAACGAATCAGTGAACACACGATGGAAAGTTTTCCCGTGCCGCGGAGGACTGTAGGCATGTTTGGTCACTGGTCCTCTCCATCCGTTCATCGCACAGAAGACGCACTGTGCAAGCACAAATCGGTACAAATGCCAAACATCCCCGTTCTACCGCCAGAGAGCGAACAGCGTCACCAGCTCAACTGGAGAGAGTCACGGATTCGGTGTCGTCTTGGGAGTGAACGAGCGTGCGTGCGCTGTGCGTGGGCGTACCAGGGGATTCGCATGACAGAGCTTCGCGCTAGAAAACATGGCATACACATCGGTAATATGTTCAGGCATGAAGTTCAAACATAGGCGAGGAGCGCTGTTATATGAGCCACTGACTAGCCTGCTGACCAGGCTGCCCCTACACACCCACATCAATGACCCACACGCACAAACGGAAACAATGTCGCGCACACTCCTCCTTATGCGTTTTTGAATGGTAGTGCACAATTCACCGTGCACTCAATGTACAATCTCTACAGAAGTGACTTTCTGTTCAATTGTTGTTTTGCGCTCTTCGCATCCTGTAATCATGCATGTAATCATTAGCGCTAATGCACTCTGCTGGAGTCGCTGTCTGCAACACTGAGAGGCGGCACGGCGGGTCTGTGTTGTGTGGAGTTTGTGTTGTTCTAATGAAATATGACTCATGTTCGTGCCCTAGATCCCGCTGGCAGAAAAATAGAGAGAGAGAGGGATGGGTGTAGAGAGATGGACAGAGGTGAAAGGAGGATCGGGTTTAAATGGAGATGGATTAACAACAGCAGAGACCAAATAGATTTAAAGCAACCCTTAACAAGGAAGGTGACACAAATCCCCAGGACCGCCCTATTGCTCCTCTGAGACAGAGAGAAAAATGGGAAATGTGGTCGTTTTTCACAAGTTTTATCTCCAAGGAGAAGTGGAGGGCAAACACAAATAATAAGGGGGCATAAGAAGAATGCGTTTATTTAAATGGTAATCACATTAATAAAGTTGACTCGGAACTGACAGGCAACAAACGTCACAAAAGGAGATGCAAATCGTTCATTACGTCATCATTATTTAGGCCTTATATTTGGCTCTGCAACCTAAACTAGTCAGTATGCGGCTATCTGGGAGATAAAGCGTTTGAGTACTTCAGCGGCTTATATAAAAGGTGAAATAATATCCATTTTCTTAATTGTGTCCAAATGTATTTATTGTATGACTGAAAAACACACGAATCTGTCCTAAATGCGTGGTGTGTGTTTGGGAAAAGCTACTGACCTGTGTTGAATGTAAAATGTGGATTCCAAAGGTCTTTAAATATAAGGTCAGGTATTGTTTACCTTAACACAACCATATGGATCTTGAAAAGGAATGTGTTTTTCAGTGGATGTAGGCGTTTATGTCATGTCCGGGGTGTTAATTCAAATCTTTCCCACTCTAATGTTCACCCTGTTAGGCTAAATTATAGAACAATTAACATATCAAAACGTTAATGTTTGATAGAGAAGTTAAAATCAAGTGTTCACAATTATGCTAGTTCAATTTAGCTTACTCAGAGTGATGGCTAATTTGGGCTACAAATTTCCACCCTGATTATGAACCTAACAGGGTGGAAATTGCACCACCCCAAAAATAAGTGCCTGAGCATGACCAATATGTTTTTCTGAAAGTCAAACGTGTCCTTTTTCTGATAGGGGGGGGTCTGGACATTTCTTCTTTTTTTTTTTTACCTTTATTTATGTTCAGGGGCAGAACGACAGATTTGTACCTTGTCAGCTCGGGGGTTTGAACTTGCAACCTTGCGGTTACTAGTCTAACACTCTAACCACTAGGCTAGAAAGGAGACATGAGGGATAAAAGAAGAGGGGTCAGGAGGGATTAAGGAAGAGAGGAGTCAGGAGGGATTAAAGAAGAGGGGTCGAGGGATTAAAGAAGAGTGGAGTCAAGAGGGATTAAAGAAGAGAGGAGTCAGGAGGGATTAAAGAGGAGGGGTCAGGAGTGATTAAAGTGGAGAGGAGTCAGGAGGGATTAAGGAAGATAGGAGACATGAGGGATAAAAGAAGAGAGGGTCAGTAGGGATTAAAGATGAGAGGAGTCAGGAGAGATTAAAGAAGAGGGATCAGTAGGGATTTAAGAAGAGAGGAGTCAGGAGGGATAAAAGAAGAGGAGTCAGAAGGTATTTCAGAAGAAAGGAGCCAGGAGGGATAAAAGAAGAAGAGTCAGGATGGATTAAAGAAGAGAGTAGTCAGCAGGGATTAAAGAAGAGGGGTCAGGAGGGATTAAAGAAGAGAGGTGTCAGGAGGGATTAAAGAAGAGAGGTGTCAGGAGGGATTAGAGAAGAGAGGTGTCAGGAGGGATTAAAGATGAGAGGAGTCAGGAGGGATAAAAGAAGAGGAGTCAGGATGGATTAAAGAAGAGAGTAGTCAGCAGGGATTAAAGAAGAGAGGTGTCAGGAGGGATTAAAGAAGAGAGGTGTCAGGAGGGATTAAAGAAGAGTAGTCAGGGAGGATTAAAGAATAGTAGTCAGGAGGGATTAAAGAAGAGAGGAGTCATAAGGGATTAAAGAAGAGGGATCAGGAGGGAGTAAAGAAGAGAGGAATCAGAAGGGATTAAAGAAGAGGGGACAGGAGGGATTAAAGAAGAGAGGAGTCAGGAGGGATTAAAGAAGAGGAGTCAAGAGGGATTAAAGTGGAGAGGAGTCAGGAGGGATTAAAGAAGAGGGGTCAGGAGGGATTAAAGAAGAGGGGACAGGAGGCATTAAATAAGAGAGGTGTTGGGAGGGATTAAAGAGAAGAGGATTCAGGAGGGATTAAAGAGGAGGGGTCAGGAGTGATTAAAGTGGAGAGGAGTCAGGAGGGATTAAGGAAAATAGGAGACATGAGGGATAAAAGAAGAGAGGAGTCAGGAGGGATTAAAGAAGAGGAGTCAAGAGGGATTAAAGTGGAGAGGAGTCAGGAGGGATTAAAGAAGAGGGGTCAGGAGGGATTAAAGAAGAGGGGACAGGAGGCATTAAATAAGAGAGGTGTTGGGAGGGATTAAAGAGAAGAGGATTCAGGAGGGATTAAAGAGGAGGGGTCAGGAGTGATTAAAGTGGAGAGGAGTCAGGAGGGATTAAGGAAAATAGGAGACATGAGGGATAAAAGAAGAGAGGAGTCAGTAGGGATTAAAGATGAGAGGAGTCAGGAGGGATTAAAGGAGAGAAGAGTCATGAGGGATTAAAGAAGAGGGATCAGTAGGGATTTAAGAAGAGAGGAGTCAGGAGGGATTAAAGACAAGAGGAGTCAGAAGGGATTTCAGAAGAAACGAGTCAGGAGGGATAAAAGAAGAGGAGTCAGAAGGGATTTCAGGAGAAAGGAGTCAGGAGGGATAAAAGAAGAAGAGTCAGGATGGATTAAAGAAGAGAGTAGTCAGCAGGGATTAAAGAAGAGGGGTCAGGAGGGATTAAAGAAGAGAGGTGTCAGGAGGGATTAAAGAAGAGAGGTGTCAGGAGGGATTAGAGAAGAGAGGTGTCAGGAGGGATTAAAGAAGAGGAGTCAAGAGGGATTAAAGTGGAGAGGAGTCAGGAGGGATTAAAGAAGAGGGGTCAGGAGGGATTAAAGAAGAGGGGACAGGAGGCATTAAATAAGAGAGGTGTTGGGAGGGATTAAAGAGAAGAGGATTCAGGAGGGATTAAAGAGGAGGGGTCAGGAGTGATTAAAGTGGAGAGGAGTCAGGAGGGATTAAGGAAAATAGGAGACATGAGGGATAAAAGAAGAGAGGAGTCAGGAGGGATTAAAGAAGAGGAGTCAAGAGGGATTAAAGTGGAGAGGAGTCAGGAGGGATTAAAGAAGAGGGGTCAGGAGGGATTAAAGAAGAGGGGACAGGAGGCATTAAATAAGAGAGGTGTTGGGAGGGATTAAAGAGAAGAGGATTCAGGAGGGATTAAAGAGGAGGGGTCAGGAGTGATTAAAGTGGAGAGGAGTCAGGAGGGATTAAGGAAAATAGGAGACATGAGGGATAAAAGAAGAGAGGAGTCAGTAGGGATTAAAGATGAGAGGAGTCAGGAGGGATTAAAGGAGAGAAGAGTCATGAGGGATTAAAGAAGAGGGATCAGTAGGGATTTAAGAAGAGAGGAGTCAGGAGGGATTAAAGACAAGAGGAGTCAGAAGGGATTTCAGAAGAAACGAGTCAGGAGGGATAAAAGAAGAGGAGTCAGAAGGGATTTCAGGAGAAAGGAGTCAGGAGGGATAAAAGAAGAAGAGTCAGGATGGATTAAAGAAGAGAGTAGTCAGCAGGGATTAAAGAAGAGGGGTCAGGAGGGATTAAAGAAGAGAGGTGTCAGGAGGGATTAAAGAAGAGAGGTGTCAGGAGGGATTAGAGAAGAGAGGTGTCAGGAGGGATTAAAGATGAGAGGAGTCAGGAGAGATTAAAGACAAGAGGAGTCAGAAGGGATTTCAGAAGAAACGAGTCAGGAGGGATAAAAGAAGAAGAGTCAGGATGGATTAAAGAAGAGAGTAGTCAGCAGGGATTAAAGAAGAGGGGTCAGGAGGGATTAAAGAAGAGAGGTGTCAGGAGGGATTAAAGAAGAGAGGTGTCAAGAGGGATTAAAGAAGAGTAGTCAGGGGGGATTAAATAAGAGTAGTCAGGAGGGATTAAAGAAGAGAGGAGTCAGGAGGGATCAAAGACAAGTGGAGTCAGGAGGGATTATAGATGAGAAGAGTCAGGAGGGATTAAGGATGACAGGAGTCAGGAGTCAGGAGGGATTAAAGAAGACAGGAGTCAGGAAGACAAGTGGAGTCAGGAGGGATTAAAGAATAGTAGTCAGGAGGGAGAAAAGAAGAGGGGTCTGGAGGGATCAAAGACAAGAGGAGTTAGGAGGGATTAATGAAGAGAGGAAGGAGGGTTAAAGAAGAGAGGAGTCAGGAGGGATTATAGAAGAGAAGAGTCAGGAGGGATTAAAGTAGAGAGGAGTCAGGAGGGATTAAAGAAAATTAGTCAAGAGAGATTAAAGAAGAAGGGTCAGGAGGGCTTAAAGAAAATGAGTCAGGAGGGATTAAAGAAGAGAGGTCAGGAGGGAATAATGAAAAGAGGGGTCAGGAGGGATTAAAGAAGAGAGGAGTCATGAGGGATTAAAGAGAAGAGGAGTCAGGAGGGATTAATGAAGAGAGGAAGGAGGGTTAAAGAAGAGAGGAGTCAGGAGGGATTATAGAAGAGAAGAGTCAGGAGGGATTAAAGTAGAGAGGAGTCAGGAGGGATTAAAGAAGAGGGGTCAGCAGGGATTAAAGAAGAGTAGTCAGGAGGGATTAAGGAAGAGTAGTCAGGAGGGATTAAAGAAGAGAGGAGTCGGAAGTGATTAAAGAAGAGGGGTCAGGAGGGATTAAAGAAGAGAGGAGACATGAGGGATTAAAGAAGAGAGGAGTCACGAGAGATTAAAGAAGAGTAGTCAGAAGGGATTAAAGAAGAGTAGTCAGGAGGGATTAAAGAAGAGTAGTCAGGAGGGATTAAAGAAGAGAGTAGTTGGGAGGGATTAAAGAAGAGGGGTCAGGAGGGATTAAAGAAGAGAGGAGTCACGAGGGATTAAAGAATAGGAGTCAGGAGGGATTAAAGAAGAGGAGTCAGGAGGTATTAAAGAAGGGAGGTGTCGAGGGATTATAAACATGCCTGATTAGAGATGCACTGCAGAATTTTTTTAATTCGGATTTTCAATTTGATTTTGTTTTTCAGTAAATCTAAGTATTATAATAAAAAAATCCCCATCAAAATCTGTCAATTTCATCTAGAGATATGTGCTTTGCATGGGCTGCATCTCAATCCACCTCATCCACCATGTCGGCCTTCCGCATCTGTGGTGGAAGGTGGCCGAGCTACAGCACTGTTTGTCAAACCATGAGTCATCCTTAAAATCAGTCTTCTCACAAAGACTTGTGTACCGTCTGAACCGTTTGGGCTGCAAAGTAATGTATAGTTCTCATGAATGTGATGGCACTCTCTGTTTTGCTTTAGGACCCCACACAAGTGTCTAAGGACTCGTCTGAAAGTGACCGGTACCCGTTTAAAACAATGAATGGGAGAATGGAGGTAGTTTTGTGCCTAACCAAAAAGAGGGGTTAAATATGTGTATAAATATATATATATATCTTTTCTGAGCTTTCTTATATCTCCTAGATAAAGGACAGACACTTTACAACCTTGTTCCTTATGATTCCTTTTGTTTTACTGGTGCCGTACATTATCATGCTGAAACATGAGGTGATGGTGGTGGATGAATGGCACGACAATGGGCCTCAGGATCTCGGCACAGTATCTCTGTGCATTTAAATTGCCATCAATAAAATGCAATTGTGTTTGTTGTCAGTAGTTTTTGCCTCGTGTCAATGTAAATAGTCCAGGTGGCCATTTACCTATTTGTTCAGCAGTCTTATGGCTTGGGGGTAGAAGCTGTTAATATGGAGCCTCTTGGACCTAGACTTGGCGCTCCGGTACCGCTTGCCGTGCGGTAGCAAATAGAACAGTGTATGACTTGGGTGACTTGAGCCTTCCTTGGACACCGCCTAGTATATACAGTGAAGGTATTCACCCCGCTTGGCATTTTCCCTATTTTGTTGCCTTACAACATGGAACTAAAATCCATTTGATTTACACAGCATGCCTACCACTTTGAAGATACAAACTATTTTTTGTTGTGAAACAAACATGAAATAAGACAAAAAAATTCTGAAAACTTGAGTGTGCATAACTATTCACCCCCCCCAAAGTCAATACTTTGTAGAGCCACCTTTTGCAACAATTACAGCTGCATGTTTCTTGGGGTATGTCTCTATAAGCTTGGCACATCTAGCCACAGGGATTTTTTCCCAATATTCAATGCAAAACTGCTCCAGATCATTCAAGTTGGATGGGTTCCACTGGTGTACAGCAATCTTTAAGTCATACCACAGAGTGGTATCCCTACTACCAATCTCAAGTGGATTGAGGTCTGGGTTTTGACTCGGCCATTCCAAGACATTTAAACGTTTCCCCTTAAACCACTCAAGTGTTGCTTTAGCAGTATGCTTAGGGTCATTGTCCTGCTGGAAGGTGAACCTCCGTCCCAGTCTCAAATCTCTGGGAGACTGAAACAGGATTCCTTCAAGAATTTCCCTGTATTTAGCGCCATCCATAATCTCTTAAATTCTGACCAGTTTCCCAGTCCCTGCTGATGAGAAACATTGGCTGGGACTGGGAAACATGGTGTTCTCGGGGTGATGAGAGGTGTTAGGTTTGCACCAAGACATAGCGTTTTCCTTGATGGCCAAAAAGCTCAATTTTAGTCTTATCTGACCAGAGTACCTTCTTCCATATGTTTGGGGAGTCTCCCTCATGCCTTTTGGTGAACACCAAATGTGTTTGCTTATTTTTTTCTTCAAGCAATGACTTTTTTCTGGACACTCTTCCGTAAAGCCCAGCTCTGTGGAGCGTACAGCTTAAAGTGGTCCAATGGACAGATACTCCAATCTCCGCTGTGGAGCTTTACAGCTCCTTCAGGGTTATCTTTGGTCTCTTTGTTGCCTCTCTGATTAATGCTCTCCTTGCCTGGTCTGTGAGTTTTGGTGGGCGGCCCTCTCTTGGCCATTTTGTTGCGATGCCATATTCTTTCAATTTTTAATAATAATGGTGCTCTGTGGAATGTTAATAGTTTAAGATTTTTTTTATAACCCAACCCTGATCTGTACTTCTCCACAACTTGGTCCCTGACCTGTTTGGAGAGCTCCTTGCTTTTCATGGTGCCGTTTGCTTGGTGGTGCCGTTTGCTTAGGGGTGTTGCAGACTCTGGGGCCTTTTAGAACAGGTGTATATATACTGAGATCATGTGACAGATCATGTGACACTTACATTGCACACAGGTGAACTTTATTTAACTAATTATGTGACTTCTGAAGGTAATTGGTTGCACCAGATCTTATTTAGGGGCTTCATAGCAAAGGGGGTGAATACATACGCACACACCACTTTTCATTTTTATTTGTTGAATTATTTGAAACAAGTATATTTTTTCATTTCACTTCACCAATTTGGACTATTTTGTGTATGTCCATTACATTAAATCCAAATAAAAATATATTCAAATTAGAGGTTGTAACGCAACAAAATAGGAAAAATGCCAAAGGGGATGAACACTTCTGCAAGGCACTATAGGTCCTGGATGGCAGAAAGCTTTGCCAAATGCACTGGGCCGAATCCCCTCTGTAGAGCCTTACGGTCGGATGCCGAGCATTTGCCATACCAGGCCATGAAAGAACTGGTCAGGAGGCTCTTGATGGTGCAGCTGTATAACTTTTTGAGGATCTGGGGACCCATGCCAAATCTTTTAAGTCTCCTGAGGGGGAAAAGGTGTTGTTTTGCACTCTTCATGACTGTCTTGGTATGTTTGGACCATAATAGTTTGTTGGTGATGTTGACACCAAGGAACTTGAAACTCTCGACCTGCTCCACTACAGTCCTGTTGATGTTAATGGGGGCCTGTTCGGCCCTCCTTTTCCTGTTGTCCACGATCAGCTCCTTTGTCTTGATCACATTGAGGGAGAGGTCGTTGTCCTGGCACCACACTGCCAGGTCTCTGACCTCCTCCCTATAGGTTGTCTTGTCATTGTCTTTGATCAGGCCTACCACTGTATCGTCAGCAAACTTAATGATGTTGTTGGAGTCGTGCTTGGTCATGCAGTCATGGGTGAACAGGGAGTACAGGAGGGAACTAAGCATACCCTCCTGAGGGGCCCCGGTGTTGCGGATCAGCATGGCAGATGTGCTGCCGCCTACACTCACCACCTGGGGGTGACCCGTCAGGAAGTACAAGATCCAGTTACAAAGGTGATTAGTCCCAGGGTCCTTCGCTTAGTGATGAGCTTTGTGGGCACTATGGTGTTGAACGCTGAGCTGTAGTTAATTAACAGCATTCTCACATAGGTGTTCCTTTTGTCCAGGTGGGAAAGGGCAGTATGGAGTGCGATTGAGATTGTGCCATCTGTAGCTCTGTTGAGGCAGTATGCGAATTGGAGTGGGTCTGATGTGAATCATGACCAGCCTTTAAAAAGCACTTCATGGCTACTGACGTGAGTGCTACTGGGTAGTAGTCATTTAGGGAGGTTACCTTCTCGTTCTTGGGCACAGGGAATATGGTGGTCTGTTTGAAACATTTAGGTGTTACAGACTCGGTCAAGGAGAGATTGAAAATGTCAGTGAAGACACTTGCCAGTTGGTCGAGCATACTCAGAGTACACTTCCTGGTAATCCATCTGGCCCCACGCCCTTGTGAATGTTGATCTGTTTAAAGGTCTTCCTCACATTGGCTACGGAAAGCGTGATCACACAGTCTTCCCGGAACAGCTGATGCTCTCATGCATGCTTCAGTGTTGCTTGCCTGAAGCGAGCATAAAAGGTATTTAGCTCTTCTCGTAGGCTTGTGTGGGACTGGGCAGCTCATGGCTGGGATTCCCTTTGAGGTCCGTAATAGTTTGCAAGCCCTGCCACATCCGGACGAGCTTCAGAGCCGGTGTAGTAGGATTCAATCTTAGTCCTGTATTGACTCTTTGCCTGTTTGATGGTTCGTTTGAGGGCATAGCGGGATTTCTTATAAGCGTCCAGATAAGTGTCCCACTCCTTGAAAGGGGTAGCTCTAGCCTTTAGCTTCGTGGGGATGTTGCCTGTAATCCATGGCTTCTGGTTGGGATATGTACGCACGGTCGGCTGTAGGGACTACGTCGTTCATGCACTTATTGATGAAGCCAGTAACTAAGGTAGTATACTCCTCTATGCCATTGGATGAATCCCGGAACATATTCAAGTCTGTGCTAGCAAAACAGTCCTGTAGCGTAGTCCTCTGACAATTTCCGTATTGAGCGAGTCACTGGTACTTCCTGCTTTAGTTTTTGCTTGTAAGCAGGAATCAGGAGGATATAATTATGGTCAGATTTGCCAAATGAAGGGCGAGCTTTGTATGTGTATCTGTGTGGAGTAAAGGTGGTGTAGAGTTTTTTTTCCTCTGGTTACACATATGACATACTGGTAGAAATTAGGTAAAATGGACTTAAATTTGCCTGCATTAAAGTCCCCTGCCACTAGGAGTGCCACTTCTGGATGAGCATTTTCATGTTTGCTTATGGCCTTATTCAGCTTGTTGAGTGCAGTCTTAGTGCCAGCATTGGTTTTTGGTGGTAAGTAGACGGCTATGATTAATATAGATGAAACCTCTCTTGGTAGATAGTGTGGTCTACAGCTTATTATGAGGTACTCTACCTCAGGCGAGTAATACATCGAGACTTCTTTAATATTAGACGTCGCGCACTAGCTGTTATTGACAAATAGACACGCACCCCCACCCCCTGTCTTACCAGACGTAGCTGTTCTGTTCTGCCGATGCACGGAGAACCCAGCCAGCTCTACATTATTTGTGGCATCGTTAAGCCATGACTCAGCAAAACATAAGTTATTACAATTGTTTATGTCCCGTTGGTAGGATATTCTCAAACGGAGATCATCCAATTTATTCTCCAGTGATTGCACTTTGGCCAATAAAACGGATGGTAGAAGCGGGTCACCCACTCACCGATAAATTCTCATAAGGCACCCGATCTCCGCCCCCTGTATTTACTACTTTCTTCACAAGAATGACTGGGATTTGATCCTGGTCTCGGAGAAACAATATATATCCTTCGCGTCGGACTCATTAACGAACAAATCTTTGTCCTGTTCAAGTTGAGTAATCGCTGTTCTGATCTCCAGAAGCTCTTTTCTGTCATAAGAGATGGTAGCAGAAACTGTCCAAAATGAGCTACAAACAATGTGAAAAACAAATGTAATAGCACAGTTGGTTAGGCGCCAATAAAACAGCAGCCATTCCCTCTGGTGCCATTATATTAATGAAATCATCAGCTGTCCGGGTGGCCGGTCTCAGACATTCCAGATGTGGAGGTCCTGGGCTGGCCTAGTTACACGTAGTCGGTTGGATGTACTGCCAAATTCTCTAAGCCTCGGCTTATTGTAGAGAAATTAACATTATATTCTCTGGCAACCGCTCTGGTGGACATTCCTTCAGTCAGCATGCCAATTGCATGCTCCCTCAAAACTTGAGAGATCTGTGGCATTTTGTTGTGTGACAAAACTGCACGTTTTAGAGTGGCATTTTATTGTCCCCAGCGCAAGGTGCACCTGTGTAATGATAATGCTGTTTAATCAGCTTCTTGATATGCCACACCTGTCAGGTGGATGGATTATCTTGACAAAGGAGAAATGCTCACTAACAGGGATGTAAACAAATTTGTGCACAACATTTTGGAGAAATAAATTTTTTCAGCTCATGAAACATGGGACCAACAATTTACATGTTGCGTTTATATCTTTGTTCAGTATATTTGCTTAAAACTCACAGGCCACTGATAGCCAGTTGAGTAGTGGTTTAACGTTTCTCCTCTGGAGAGGAAGCCATGGACTTCAGAGGGATGTGTCTTGCCTCTCCTGGTTGAATATAGTTGAGTTTTGGTTGAACCAATCAGAGACCACACTTTTAATATAACCATGGTGACATGTTTATGGTTATCAGACCATGGACAGGCCTTGGTGTGTGTGTCGGTTTGTTATTCAGGTGTCATGTGACCTCTCTGTTCCCTGTGGGGTTGGAGGATGACAGCGAGGTCACTGGGTGAGTTATAGAGCTAAGGGAAAGAGGGGGAGGCAGTGTGTGTGTGTGTGTGTGTGTGTGTGTGTGTGTGTGTGTGTGTGTGTGTGTGTGTGTGTGTGTGTGTGTTATAGTTGATGATAAAGATGGAGGAGACGTTAGAAGACACATCTGGACACACTAACTGTTTGGAGTGTTCTGAACTACGATTCGAATGACAGAGAGGAGTAAAAGGTGAGAGAGTGAGAGAAGGAGAGGAACTTAGGAGAGATAGAGTGAGAGAAGGATAGGAACTTAGAGAGATAGAGAGAGTGAGAGAAGGATAGGAACTTAGAGAGATAGAGAGAGTGAGAGAATCCAGAGGAGTGTGTACACCTGCCACTGTTTCACTCTGGTCTTGTCTTGTCAATGCACTCCTTTCAGTTCTCAGTTCATTTGAATGCACAGAACAGGACTAGCCACACATTTTCTACTGTTTGTGTGTCTGCGGGTGTTTGTGTGTCTGTGGGTGTTTGTGGGTGTCTGTGTGCCTGTGGGTGTTTGTGTGCCTGTGGGTGTCTGTGTGCCTGTGGGTGTTTGTGTGTCTGTGGGTATTTGTGTGTCTGTGGGTGTTTGTGGGTGTCTGTGTGCCTGTGGGTGTTTGTGTGCCTGTGGGTGTGGGTGTCTGTGTGCCTGTGGGTGTTTGTGTGTCTGTGGGTATTTGTGTGTCTGTGGGTGTTTGTGTGCCTGTGGGTGTTTGTGTGTCTGTGGGTGTTTGTGTGTCTGCGGGTGTCTGTGTGTCTGCGGGTGTTTGTGTGTCTATGGGTGTTTGTGTGTCTGTGAGTGTTTGTGTGCCTGTGGGTGTTTGTGTGCCTGTGGGTGTCTGTGGGTGTCTGTGTGCCTGTGGGTGTTTGTGTGCCTGTGGGTGTCTGTGTGCCTGTGGGTGTTTGTGTGTCTGTGGGTGTTTGTGTGTCTGTGGGTGTTTGTGTGCCTGTGGGTGTTTGTGTATATGTGGGTGTTTGTGTGTCTGCGGGTGTTTGTGTGTCTGCGGGTGTTTGTGTGTCTATGGGTGTTTGTGTGTCTGTGAGTGTTTGTGTGTCTGTGGGTGTTTGTGTCTCTGTGGGTGTTTGTGTCTCTGTGGACATGCAGGTGTTTTTTGTTTTCCTATCTGTGTGTAGTAAAAAAAGGAAAAGGAGACATTTTGCCATTTCTCCACAAGGAAATGTGTGTGTGTACATATGTTTGTTGTGTCAGAGGATCATAATATGAGTTATTAAGTTATTATCTCTCCCACACAATAGTAGTGAAGCACAGGCCACTTTCTGCATTATGATAAATCACGAGGAAGTCGGTCATAAAATAGTAATAAAAATCAAAAGAGCTGTTTACATATCCTCTTCTTGCAGAGGCAAGATGGTGAGGAAGAGGGGGATGAGGAGAGGAGAAGAAAGGAGAGGGGAGATTAGTTTTATGCTCAGAGACTTAACACACTCTTCTTATTACTCTCTCTCTCTCTCTCTCTCTCTCTCTCTCACACACACACACACACACACACACACAAATACATGCGCACACGCGTGACAGGATCATTGGTAACAACCCGTATGGTGTTTCACTGTGTGACATGTTAATAGTTCATATTTATGTTGCTGAGTGTCTGTTCTTTCCTCCTGGGCAGGTCTGCCCACAGCAGGTGATCCAGATGTTACTGACGCTCATCTCTCAGCTCTCATTTCTTCTCTCCATACCTCTTTCTCTCTCTTTCTAACCCCCCCACCCCCGTCTTTCGTTCTCTCTTTCTTTCTCCCCCCTCTCTCTTTCTCCACCCCTCCCTCCCTCTCTCTTTCTTTCTCCCCCCCCCTCTCTCTCTCTCCCCCCTCTCCCCCCCCCTCTCTCTCCCCCCCCCTCTCTCTCCCCCCTCCCCCTCTCTGTCTCTGTCTCCCCCCTCTCTCTCCCCCCTCCCCTTTCCCCCCTCTCTCTCCCCCCTCCCCCTCTCTGTCTCTGTCTCTCTCTCCTCCTCTCTCTCTCCAACCTCCCCCTCTCTGTCTCTGTCTCTCCCCCCCCCCTCTCTCTCCCCCCTCCCCCTCTCTGTCTCTGTCTCTGTCTCTCTCCCCCCTCTCTCTCTCCCCCCTCCCCCTCTCTGTCTCTCTCCCTCTTTCGCCCCCCCTCTCTCTCCCCCCTCCCCCTCTCTCCCCCCCTGTCTCTCTCTGTCTCTCTCTCTCTTTCTCTCCCCTCCCCCCCCTCTCTCTCCCCCCCCTCTCTGTCTCTGCCTCTCTCTCTTCCCCCCCCCCCCCTCTCTCTCCCCCCCCCTCTCTCTCTCTGCTTCCTCTACTACTAATGAGCCCTGTCTGTCTGTGGACTTCCCCTGATCTGAATTATACAGGTCCTTTATGACCTCACTATTCATGTATTCATGGGATCTGACTGTTCTTTTTCTTCTGAAGGACAAAAAGCAAGGAACTAAAAATAAATAAGATTATATCATCCCACTGGGCACACCATGTCATTTCAACCAATGTGGATAATTGGATAATATTTCGTTGTGAGTGGACTCTGGCGTTCACATCACAGACAAACTGAAATGGTCCACTCACACAGACAGTGTGGTGAAGAAGGCACAACAGTGCTTCTTCAACCTCAGGAGGCTGAAGAAATGTGGTGTGTCACCCAAAACCCTGACAAACTTTTACAGATGCACAATCGAGAGCATCCTGTCAGGCTGTATCACAGCAACCGCTAAGCTCTCCAGAGGGTGGTGCGGTCTGCACAACGCATCACCGCATCAACTACCAGCCCTCCAGGACACCTACAGCACCCGATGTCAGAGGAAGGCCAAAAAGATAATCAAGGACATCAACCACCCGAGCCACTGCCTGTTCACCCCGCTATCATCCAGAAGGCGAGGTCAGTACAGGTGCATCAAAGCAGGGACCGAGAGACTGAAAAACAGCTCCTATCTCAAGGCCATCAGACTGTTAAACAGCCATCACTAACATAGAGACCCAAAATCACTGGACACTTTTTTTTACCCCCATTTTTCTCCCCAATTGTTAGTAGTTACTGTCTTGTCTCATCGCTACAACTCCCGTACTGACTCTGGAGAGGCGAAGGTCAAGAGCCACGCATCCTCCGAAACACAACCCAACCAAGCCGCACTGCTTCTTAACACAGCGTGCATCCAACCCAACCAAGCCACACTGCTTCTTAACACAGCGTGCATCCAACCCAACCAAGCCACACTGCTTCCTAACACAGCGTGCATCCAACCCAAACAAGCCGCACTGCTTCCTAACACAGCGTGCATCCAACCCAACCAAGCCACACTGCTTCCTAACACAGCGTGCATCCAACCCAACCAAGCCGCACTGCTTCCTAACACAGCGTGCATCCAACCCAACCAAGCCACACTGCTTCTTAACACAGCGTGCATCCAACCCAACCAAGCCGCACTGCTTCCTAACACAGCGTGCATCCAACCCAACCAAGCCACACTGCTTCCTAACACAGCGTGCATCCAACCCAACCAAGCCACACTGCTTCCTAACACAGCGTGCATCCAACCCAACCAAGCCACACTGCTTCTTAACACAGCGTGCATCCAACCCAACCAAGCCACACTGCTTCCTAACACAGCGTGCATCCAACCCAACCAAGCCGCACTGCTTCCTAACACAGCGTGCATCCAACCCAACCAAGCCACACTGCTTCCTAACACAGCGTGCATCCAACCCAACCAAGCCACACTGCTTCCTAACACAGCGTGCATCCAACCCAACCAAGCCACACTGCTTCTTAACACAGCGTGCATCCAACCCAACCAAGCCACACTGCTTCCTAACACAGCGTGCATCCAACCCAACCAAGCCACACTGCTTCCTAACACAGCGTGCATCCAACCCAACCAAGCCACACTGCTTCCTAACACAGCGTGCATCCAACCCAACCAAGCCACACTGCTTCCTAACACAGCGTGCATCCAACCCAACCAAGCCACACTGCTTCTTAAC
>NC_034175.2:66788415-66798415 GCF_002021735.2 Oncorhynchus kisutch | reverse complement strand
GTGAACTGCATGCAGTCTGCTGCTCGAACGCATCACAGTGAACTGCATGCAGTCTGCTGCTCGAACGCATCACAGTGAACTGCATGCAGTCTGCTGCTCGAACGCATCACAGTGAACTGCATGCAGTCTGCTGCTCGAACGCATCACAGTGAACTGCATGCAGTCTGCTGCTCGAACGCATCACAGTGAACTGCATGCAGTCTGCTGCTCGAACGCATCACAGTGAACTGCATGCAGTCTGCTGCTCGAACGCATCACAGTGAACTGCATGCAGTCTGCTGCTCGAACGCATCACAGTGAACTGCATGCAGTCTGCTGCTCGAACGCATCACAGTGAACTGCATGCAGTCTGCTGCTCGAACGCATCACAGTGAACTGCATGCAGTCTGCTGCTCGAACGCATCACAGTGAACTGCATGCAGTCTGCTGCTCGAACGCATCACAGTGAACTGCATGCAGTCTGCTGCTCGAACGCATCACAGTGAACTGCATGCAGTCTGCTGCTCGAACGCATCACAGTGAACTGCATGCAGTCTGCTGCTCGAACTCATCACAGTGAACTGCATGCAGTCTGCTGCTCGAACGCATCACAGTGAACTGCATGCAGTCTGCTGCTCGAACGCATCACAGTGAACTGCATGCAGTCTGCTGCTCGAACGCATCACAGTGAACTGCATGCAGTCTGCTGCTCGAACGCATCACAGTGAACTGCATGCAGTCTGCTGCTCGAACGCATCACAGTGAACTGCATCTAACAGCTTGCCAAATTGGAGAACAAAAAAAAGACCAAACACAGATGAGGGAAAACCAGACCCGCTGGATCCACCCGATAGAGGAGAAGGGAAAGGAAGGAGAGATCTTTCGTTGTGGCCGTCCCCCTCAAAGCTCGCATGTATGAAAGGATAATGTTTTTGTTTTAATGTCCGGGATGATTGTGTACCAGGGGTAGATATTGAGATACGCAAGAAAAAAACACACTGCTTCGTTGTATTTTTCACCGCGACTGGGGCCATGAATTCGGCAGAGCAGATTGTCATTTGACTGATCACACTGGGGGTGCTGGAATCGCCGAAAAAGAACATTTCGGATCCCGAGGCATTTCTCCAGACCTCCCTCAAAGATGGGGTTGTCTTGTGCAGACTGCTGGAGAGACTGAGCCCGGGCTCCACTGACAAAGTAAGGGCAGAACTGCGGTTTGTCTTCCCCTCATCGGCGCGTCTATGCCTCCGCGAAAGTGACATGACGCGGTTCATCACCTCGCTTTTCTGTGCCAACTGGTCCATGAAGATATTATTTTGTAGGTCACGAGAACGTGGATTATTGTCCCTAAAAACAGTACCAAATGATGGCACATATGTCAGTAGTTTTACGCGTGTGATAGGCTATAGGACCTACAGACAGACAGAGCAGACCGTTCGCTGTGGCCGATGCTTGTCATCTCTTCTTTGCGCAAATTATCAGTACCCTTTGTAGATTCTTAAAACAAACGTTTTATTTTTTTATTTTTTTACAAACGAAGTATTATTTTCACGAACTCTATGGTTTGGGAGTGGTGTAGCCTGTGGATTCTTTAGGGGGGGGGGGGGGGGGGGGGGGACAGACAGCAGAAAAGGACACAGATAGGCCACAGATGCGTTGTGAGATTGGAATCCAAAGCGCATCACGCTGCATTACGTTCATATACATGATCTAAAGGCCTCTAGCCCATGGCCTAGTTATATGTATGTTTGACAGGGACACATATGACCCGGATCAACAGCTGGAGATGAGGGTAGACAGAAACCACAAGAGCCGCCTACATTGAAATCAAAAGCGCACAGACAGGGACCCTCTCCACACTTAAAGCAACAGTGCGGTATTTGTAATGTAAGTCTATCAACACCAAAACCTCCACTCAGTAAAGCCTTGTACTGTATTGTGTAGCTTTTTAGACAGATTGGACAGGTTGGGCGTTCCCTTGGCAACCAAACGGCTCTCTGACAACAAACAGACTAGCCTAGTGCTGTCTGGACAGTGGCCACATCTGGGAGAGAGAGACACCTATATCACCTTATAGGAGAACATCACCTATAGCCCAATCTAACAGGGTTCAGCCAAACCATTTATTCTGTTCTTATGGTCCGATATATAGATTGGTTATTATCTGCCCCTGATGGCCACCTGATGAGGTATTGGTCACAGGTACAAAGGAGGGTAAAGAGTGATGTGCACTGTTCTGTTTTTAAAATATCAAACAGTGAGAGTGAAAGTAGCACCTAAACCTTACCCTAAATCCCAAAACACCCCTCCCCATACACAGATACCTCACTCTTTCCCTTTGTTGAGCCCACCCCTCTCTTTATTCATGTCTTGTTTAGTCTGATGTTTTGTTTTGACTCTTGTTTGGTTGTTTTTCTTTTTAATTTCTATAATTGTAAAGCAACTTTGGGTCCTTGAAAATAGCTATATAAGTCCCATGGGTTATTGTTATTAAGTCCACCCTCTAGGAACATATGTACTTTCTATTATATTCTGTTGGGTTATAATCTATTCTGTTCGGTTATAATCTATTCTGTTTTGTTTGGTTATATTATAATCTATTCTGTTCTGTTTGGTTATATTCTGTTCTGTTTGGTTATATTCTGTTCTGTTTGGTTATATTCTGTTCTGTTCTGTTTGGTTATAATCTATTCTGTTCTGTTTGTTTATAATCTATTCTGTTCTGTTTGGTTATAATCTATTCTGTTCTGTTTGGTTATATTCTGTTCTGTTTGGTTATATTCTGTTCTGTTTGGTTATATTCTGTTCTGTTTGGTTATATTCTGTTCTGTTTGGTTATATTCTGTTCTGTTTGGTTATATTCTGTTCTGTTTGGTTATATTCTGTTCTGTTCTGTTTGGTTATAATCTATTCTGTTCTGTTTGGTTATAATCTATTCTGTTCTGTTCTGTTTGGTTATAATCTATTCTATTCTGTTCTGTTTGGTTATAATCTATTCTGTTCTGTTTGGTTATATTCTGTTATGTTCTGTTATGTTCTATTCTGTTCTGTTTGGTTATAATCTATTCTGTTCTGTTTGGTTATATTCTGTTCTGTTATGTTCTATTCTGTTCTGTTTGGTTATAATCTATTCTGTTCTGTTCTGTTTGGTTATAATCTATTCTGTTCTGTTATGTTTGGTTATAATCTATTCTGTTCTGTTCTGTTTGGTTATAATCTATTCTGTTCTGTTCTGTTTGGTTATAATCTATTCTGTTATGTTTGGTTATAATCTATTCTGTTCTGTTCTGTTTGGTTATAATCTATTCTGTTCTGTTTGGTTATATTCTATTCTATTATATTCTGTTTGGTTATATTATATTCTATTCTGTTATGTTCTGTTATATTCTGTTCTGTTATATTCTATTCTGTTCTGTTTGGTTATATTCTGTTATGTTTGGTTATAATCTATTCTATTCAGTTTGGTTATAATCTATTCTATTCGGTTTGGTTATATTATGTTATGTTATGTTATATTCTATTCTATTATGTTATGTTTGATTATAATCTATTATATTGTGTTCTGTTTTGTTTGGTTATAATCTATTATATTCTGTTCTGTTCTGTTTGGTTATAATCTATTCTGTTCTGTTCTGTTTGGTTATAATCTATTATATTGTGTTCTGTTTTGTTTGGTTATAATCTATTATATTCTGTTCTGTTCTGTTTGGTTATAATCTATTCTGTTCTGTTCTGTTTGGTTATAATCTATTCTATTCTATTCTGTTTGGTTATAATCTATTCTATTCTGTTCTGTTTGGTTATAATCTGTTCTGTTCTGTTTGGTTATAATCTATTATATTCTGTTCTGTTCTGTTTGGTTATAATCTATTCTATTCTATTCTGTTTGGTTATAATCTATTCTATTCTGTTCTGTTTGGTTATAATCTATTCTGTTCTGTTCTGTTTGGTTATAATCTATTCTGTTATGTTTGGTTATAATCTATTCTGTTCTGTTCTGTTTGGTTCTAATCTATTCTGTTCTGTTTGGTTCTAATCTATTCTGTTCTGTTTGGTTATAATCTATTCTATTCTGTTTGGTTATAATCTATTCTATTCTGTTTGGTTATATTATATTCTATTTTGTTTGGTTATATTCTATTTTGTTCTGTTATATTCTATTCATTTGTATACTATTATATTCTGTAACTGCATGGACTAGACTGTTACAGGCCTAGGTCAATACTCTGGTATTAGATATATACTTCCAATGTTTCAGCAGTGCTATATTTTGTTTGGGATTATATCTCATGGCAGTTCATGTCGCCATATGGTTATAGACTGGGAGATAAAGTGTGACGTCAGATCTAATTCAAGATTCATAGACTGTATTACATCCATTCACATTGGCAGTGTGGTTAGTTTCACCTATTTATTTCCCACCCTTATTTTATAGACTGTACTACATCCATTCAAACTGGCAGTGTGGTTAGTTTCACCTATTTATTTCCCACCCGTTATTTTATAGACTGTATTACATCCATTCAAACTGGCAGTGTGGTTAGTTTCACCTATTTATTTCCCACCCGTTATTTTATAGGCTGTTTTGTTGTTGGTGGGAGAGACACATTTGATCCATTCCGCCTCTTATGTTCACAGAGGAGTCGCCAGCGTCACCCCCTCACTCATGCTGTGTGTTGTTGAAAGCTCACTGAGCTCCCATTCGCCAACGTCATTTCTCTCAATCCAATGCCTTCTTCCCTGCTAGAGGATTTGTATTTTGCAGCTGGCCTATTGTAGAAGCAAGCCAAGAAGAGGGGATGTGGGTTTCTCATCCAAATCAAAAAGCGCACAAGACTTCAAATATAATAATAAAAAATATATATATCGAAATTCGTGTTTCTCATGTGCATTTCTGTTCTCCCAGATCTACCAAGAACCGAAGAACGACGGCGACCGCTTGAGCAACATCTCAAAGGTTGCACTTCGTTTCGCGTCGAGGTAAGTTCTCCGTAAAATAACCCCACAAACACACCATTAATATGAAAGATATGCGACAGAAATTACGTTAAATATGATTTAATATCCAGTGTGAGACAAAGACAATGTGGGGGAGGCTGGACTGCGAGCCTAGAACAATCACACACTGCCGGGTGTGAAGCTGCCTTGTTTGTCTCCTGCACTGAAATGACCCATCCGAGATCGTAACAATGTAACAATCATTTTGCATTTCTCTGACGCCATCCTTTAAAACATTAACAGTCAAGATAGCATTCTTGTAAGTAGACTTCAAGTACAGATAGTTTGTAGTTATGTGATACAACGCCACGCAATAGTGCGTGGCGTTGCTCTTTTGTCCCCCATTCTTGATTTTGAAACTCGAGCTAGGTGACCAGATACCCGCAAGCGAGAATTATGCTTGGGCAATGAATGCATCCTAGTTGTTGTCAGAATGTGTGGTCTTCAAACTCACTATCTATTGTCCCACATAGGAAGTCTTCATCCTCCCTCATTAGTTGTTATTGGGATGTTTTGGTATTTTTTTCGTACATCAGCACCCAATGCTGTCAATTATATCACAGAGACTTTGACAACAATGATTAGGGTTGAATGATCTGATTCTAAATCTGTGGTTTGAGGACAATTATTTTTATTTAACCTTTATTTAACTAGGCAACTCAGTTAAGAACAAATTCTTAATTACAATGACGGCCTACTTGTAAAGCCCCTCCGGCCAAACCCTCCCCAAACCCGGACGATGCTGGGCCAATTGTGCCTATAGGACTCCCGATCACGGCCGGTTGTGATACAGCTCGGGACTGAACCAGGGTCTGTAGTGACGCCTCTAGCACTGAGATGCAGTGCCTTAGACCGCTGCACCACTCGGGAGCTTAAAGCTTATATAGAGTGAGCTGAGGACACACACACACACACACACACACACACACAGAGAGAGTGTTTGGTACTGTGTCATTGCATAGAGGAGTCATTGAACCCCCCAGTCTGGACAAAACCGCTCAGTGTTCATCTTCACCGCTGACTCTCCCCACTAACACTGCAGGAGGAGAGGGAAAGAATTAGAGAGAGAGAGAGAGAGGTAAGAGAGAGAGAGAGAGAGGTAAGAGAGAGAGAGAGAGAGGTAAGAGAGAGAGAGAGAGAGGTAAGAGAGAGAGAGAGAGAGAGGTAAGAGAGAGAGAGGTAAGAGAGAGAGAGAGGTAAGAGAGAGAGAGAGAGAGAGAGGTAAGAGAGAGAGAGAGAGGTAAGAGAGAGAGAGAGAGAGAGAGAGAGAGAGAGAGGTAAGAGAGAGAGAGAGAGAGGTAAGAGAGAGAGAGAGAGAGAGAGGTAAGAGAGAGAGAGAGGTAAGAGAGAGAGGGAGAGAGAGAGAGGTAAGAGAGAGAGAGGGAGAGAGAGAGGGAGAGAGAGAGAGGGAGAGAGGTAAGAGAGAGAGAGAGAGAGAGGTAAGAGAGAGAGAGAGAGAGGGAGAGAGAGCGAGGTAAGAGAGAGAGAGAGAGGTAAGAGAGAGAGAGAGGGAGAGAGAGAGAGAGAGAGGTAAGAGAAAGGGAGAGAGAGAGAGGTAAGAGAAAGAGAGAGAGGTAAGAGAGAGAGAGAGAGAGGTAAGAGAGAGAGAGAGGGAGAGAGAGAGGTAAGAGAGAGAGGGAGAGAGAGAGAGGGAGAGAGAGAGAGAGGTAAGAGAGAGGGAGAGAGAGAGAGAGGTAAGAGAGGGAGAGAGAGGGAGAGAGAGAGAGGGAGAGAGAGAGAGAGGTAAGAGAGAGAGAGAGGGAGAGAGAGAGAGGGAGAGAGAGAGAGAGGGAGGGCACTGTGGAATACAGGGGGCTAATATCATTTTGTTAATGGTTTACTTGTGCTTGGTGTTGGATGTCAATACAAATTCTTCTCTCCTCAGATAACAATTTTCTAATGATCATCAGTGCAATAGAATGGCTATGGGATGGCTATGGGATGGCTATGGGATGGCTATGGGATGGCTATGGGATGGGTATGGGATGGCTATGGGATGGCTATGGAATGGCTATGGGATGGCTATGGGATGGCTATGGGATGGCTATGGGATGGCTATGGGATGGGTATCTTCAATTTACCAGCACATCCATCCCTTGCCTAGAGACCAAGGCACTCCTTTTGGAATAGGTTTTATTGATTTAGAAAAGTAATCATTTGATTTGGCTTATCACTGATGCATTATGACTGCATACATTGAGACAGAATAACACTGGAATAGAGATGCTAAGCATTTCTCAATGCTGGTCCTGATACAGTTTCACTTTTTGCCCTAGCACTAACACACCTGATTCCAATCATCAAACGCTTGAATCAGGTGTCTAAGAGCTAGGGCAAAAAGTAAAATGTGCGACCTTTAGGGACCCCGGGACCAGGCTGGAGGAACACTGGTCGAGTACATAAACATGCATGTTTGAGGTTGGACTGACTGCTTGTCTCACTCCTCTGAGTCCTGGGATGTTTCTGTGATGAGCCTCCCAGGTGTGCACTTGTCCTCTCCTTCAGACAGGCAGACATGGAACTCCTCACAGCAGCCCTCATACTGTAACCATGTTTCCTTATAATCTGCTTAAGCGAGGGGAGGAGAGTAGGAAAGGAGATGGGAGGAGTGGAGGAGAGGGGGAGGAGTGGAGAAGGAGATGAGAGTAGGAGGAGGTGAAAGTAGAAGAAGAGGAGATGAGAGTAGGAGGATGGGAGGAGAGTAGAAGAAGGAGAGGAGATGAGAGTAGGAGGAGAGGAGATGAGAGTAGGAGGATGGGAGGAGAGGAGGAGGAGTGGAGGAGAGGAGGAGGAGTGGAGATGAGAGTAGGAGGATGGGAGGAGAGGAGGAGGAGTGGAGGAGAGGAGGAGGAGTGGAGATGAGAGTAGGAGGATGGGAGGAGAGGAGAAGAAGGAGAGGAGATGAGAGTAGGAGGAGAGGAGATGAGAGTAGGAGGATGGGAGGAGAGGAGGAGGAGTGGAGGAGAGGAGGAGGAGTGGAGATGAGAGTAGGAGGATGGGAGGAGAGGAGAAGAAGGAGAGGAGATGAGAGTAGGAGGAGAGGAGATGAGAGTAGGAGGATGGGAGGAGAGTAGAAGAAGGAGAGGAGATGAGAGTAGGAGGAGAGGAGATGAGAGTAGGAGGATGGGAGGAGAGGAGGAGACGAGAGTAGGAAGAGAGGAGATGAGAGTAGGAGGAGAGGGGATGAGAGTAGGAGGAGGAGAGGAGAGTAGGAGGAGTGGAGGAGAGTGGGAGGAGTGGAGAAGGAGATGAGAGTAGAAGAAGGAGAGGAGAGTAGGAGGAGTGGAGGAGAGTGGGAGGAGTGGAGAAGGAGATGAGAGTAGGAGGATGGGAGGAGAGGAGGAGATGAGAGTAGGAGGATGGGAGGAGAGTAGGAGGAGTGGAGGAGAGGAGGAGGAGTGGAGAAGGAGATGAGAGTAGGAGGATGGGAGGAGAGGAGGAGAAGGAGAGGAGATGAGAGTAGGAGGATGGGAGGAGAGTAGGAGGATGGGAGGAGAGGAGGAGAAGGAGAGGAGATGAGAGTAGGAGGATGGGAGGAGAGGAGGAGATGAGAGTAGGAGGAGAGGAGATGAGGGTAGGAGGAGGAGAGGAGAGGAGGAGATGAGAGTAGGAGAGGAGATGAGGGTAGGAGGAGAGGAGATGAGAGTAGGAGAGGAGAGTAGGAGGAGGAGATGAGATAGGAGGATGGGAGGAGAGGAGATGAGAGTAGGAGGAGAGGAGAGGAGGAGAGATGAGAGTAGGAGGATGGGAGGAGAGTAGGAGAAGGAGAGGAGATGAGAGTAGGAGGAGAGGAGATGAGAGTAGGAGGATGGGAGGAAAGGAGGAGAGGAGATGAGAGTAGGAGGGGAGGAGATGAGGGTAGGAGGAGAGGAGATGAGAGTAGGAGGAGAGAAGATGAGAGTAGGAGGAGAGGAGATGAGAGTAGGGGGAGAGGAGATGAGAAGTAGGAGGAGAGGAGATGAGAGTAGGTAGAATGGGAGGACGAGGAGGAGAGGAGATGAGAGTAGGAGGAGAGGAGATGAGAGTGAGGAGAGGAGAGTAGGAGGAGGAGATGAGAATAGGAGGATGGGAGGAGAGGAGATGAGAGTAGGAGGAGAGGAGAGGAGGAGAGATGAGAGTAGGAGGATGGGAGGAGAGTAGGAGAAGGAGAGGAGATGAGAGTAGGAGGAGAGGAGATGAGAGTATTAGGATGGGAGGAAAGGAGGAGAGGAGATGAGAGTAGGAGGAGAGGAGATGAGGGTAGGAGGAGAGGAATGAGAGTAGGAGGAGAGGAGATGAGAGTAGGAGGGAGTAGGAGGAGGAGAGAGATGAGAGTGAGGGGAGAGGAGATGAGAGTAGAGGATGGGGAGGAGTAGGAGGAGAGGAGATGAGAGTAGGAGGAGAGGAGATGAGAGTAGGAGGGGAGGAGATGAAGGTAGGAGGAGAGGAGATGAAGAGTAGGAGGATGGCAGGAGAGTAGAAGAAGGAGAGGAGATGAGAGTAGGATGATGGGAGGAGGAGAGGAGATGAAGAGTAGGAAGGAGAGGAGATGAGAGTAGGAGGATGGGAGGAGAGGAGGAGATGAGAGTAGGAGGAGAGGAGATGAGAGTAGGAGGAGAGGAGATGAGGTAGGAAGGAAGAGGAGATGAAGGTAGGAGGAGAGGAGATCAGAGTAGGAGGATGGAGGAGGAGGAGGACGAGGAAATAAGAGTAGGAGGAGAGGAGATAGAGTAGGAGGATGGAGGAGTGTAGGAGGATATGAAGAGTAGGAGCAGAGGAGATGAGAGTAGGAGGAGAGGAGGATGGAGAGTAGGAGGAGAGGAGATGAAGGTAGGAGCAGAGGAGATGAGAGTAGGAGGAGAGGAGATGAGAGTAGGAGAGGAGAGTAGGAGGAGGAGATGAGAATAGGAGGATGGGAGGAGAGGAGATGAGAGTAGGAGGAGAGGAGAGGAGGAGAGATGAGAGTAGGAGGATGGGAGGAGAGTAGGAGAAGGAGAGGAGATGAGAGTAGGAGGAGAGGGAGAGAGTATTAGGATGGGAGGAA
>NC_034175.2:66774778-66788315 GCF_002021735.2 Oncorhynchus kisutch | reverse complement strand
TTCCCCAGCCTGTGCCCAGGGTCCTTTTCCATCCAAAATCTCCTCCCATGTCCATGAGCCCGGAGATCGCTGCTGCCCGATACCACGCTGCTTGGTCCTTGGTTGGTGGGTGATTCTGTAACGCTTCTCCTAGTCATCTGAGGAAGTAGTCAAGATCGGACCAATGCGCAGCGTGCTATGTGCCCATGTTAATATTTAATAAATCAACTGAACACTGAATAACAAAACAGCTAAGTGAAAGAACGAAAGGACAACGAAACAGTCCTGTCTGGTGAAGACACACAACAGAAAACAATCACCCACAAATCACAGGTGGGAAAAGGCTACCTAAGTATGATTCTCAATCAGAGACAACAAACACATAGAAAAAAGAACATAGACTACCCACCCCAACTCACGCCCTGACCAACCTAAAACAAAGACATAACAAAGGAACTAAGGTCAGAACGTGTCACTTCTCTTGCGTTCATTGACGCAGAGTCAGTGTATATGCAACAGTTTGGGCCACATAATTTGCCAGAATTTTACGTAATTATGACATAACATTGAAGGTTGTACAATGTAACAGCAATATTTAAACTTGGGGATGCCATCCGTTAGATAAAATAGAACGGAATGGTTCCGTATTTCACTGAAAGAATAAACATCCTGTTTTCGAGATGATAGTTTCCGTATTCGACCATATTAATGACCTAAGGCTCGTATTTCTGTGTGTTATTATGTTATAATTAAGTCTATGACCTGATAGAGCAGTCTGAGCTTTCGTGCGTTTTGCCAGCAGTTCTTCGCAATGCTTTAAGCACAGCGCTGTTTATGACTTAAAGCCTATCAACCCCCGAGATTAGACTGGTGTAACCGATGTGAAATAGCTAGCTAGTTAGCGGGGTGCACGCTAATAGCGTTTTAAAACGTCATTCGCTATGAGATTTGGAGTGGTTGTTCCCCTTGCTCTGCATGGGTAACAATGCTTCGAGGGTGGCTGTTGTCGATGTGTTCCTGGTTTGAGCCCAGGGAAGAGCGAGGAGAAGGACGGAAGCTATACTGTTACACTGGCAATACTAAAGTGCCTATAAGAACATCCAATAGTCACAAGGTTAATGAAATACAAATGGTATAGAGGGAAATAGTCCTATAATTCCTATAATAACTACAACCAAAAACGCATGTTAATCTTGGAACTCCCTCTCCCGGATCTGGGAGAATTGTCATCAACTGACACTAATTAGCATAACGCAACGGACAAAAAATATTACTAGAAAATATTAATATTCATGAAATCACAAGTGAAATATATTGAAACACAGCTTAGCCTTTTGTTAATCACCCTGTCATCTCAGATTTTGAAATGATGCTTTACAGCCAAAGCAAGACAAGCATTTGTGTAAGTTTATCGATAGCCTAGCATAGCATTATGCAAATGAATTACTTAAAAATCATACAATGTGATTTTCTGGATTTCTGTTTTAGATTCCGTCTCTCACAGTTGAAGTGTACCTATGATAAAAAAATTACAGACCTATACATGCTTTGTAAGTAGGAAAACCTGCAGAATCGGCAGTGTATCAAATACTTGTTCTCCCCACTGTATGTATCTATGTCAAATGGAGATTTGTGTGGGCTAATCTTCAGGATTCAGGTCCTTCTTCAGGCTGAAGCTTCAGGCCCTCCCGTTCTTACTCTCTTCCCAATACCATACCTCTCCTCCCTTCTCTACCTCCCCCTCTTGTCTCTGCCCTCCTCATCCCTCTGTCCTTTCCTCATCTCCCACTCCATACCTCTCATTCCACTCTCTATCTCTCCATCTCCATCTGTCCTCTTCTCTTTACCTCTTTACATTCCGCCTCCTCCCCTCTATACCCCTCCTCCCCTCTCTACCTCCTCCTCCTCCCTCGCCTCCCCTCTCTCCTCCTCCCCTCTCTACATCCTCCTCCCCTCTCTACCCTCTCCCCTACTCCCCTCTCTACCCTCCTCTTCCCCTCTCTACCTCCTCCTCCTCCCCTCTCTACCCCCCTACCCCTCCCCTCCCCTCCCTACCTCCTCCTCCTCCCCTCTCTACCCCTCTCCTCCCCTCTCTACGTCCTCCACCCCTCTCCCCTCCTCCCCTTTCTACCTCCTCCTCCTCCCTCGCCTCCCCTCTCTCCTCCTCCCCTCTTCTACCTCCTCCTCCCCTCTCTATCTCCTTCTCCCTTTTCCACCCCTCTCTACCTCATCCTCCCCTCCTCCTCACCTCTCTACCTCCTCCTCCCCTCTCTACCCTTTCTCCTCCTCCCCTCTCTACCTCCTCCTCCCTCTCTACCTCCTCCCCTCTCCTCCCTCTCTACCCTCTCCCCTCTCCTCCCCTCTCTACCTCCTCCTCCCTCTCTACCTCCTCCTCCCCTCTCTACCTCCTCCTCCCCTCTCTATTCCTCCTCCGCCCCTCTCTACCCTCTCTCCTCCTCCCCTCTCCTCCCCTCTCTACCCTCTCCCTCCTCCCTCTCTACTCCTCCTCCCCTCTCTACCTCCTCCTCCCCTCTCTACCCCTCTCCTCCCCTCCCTACCTCCTCCTCCCCTCTCTACCCCTCTCCTCCCCTCTCTACGTCCTCCACCCCTCTCTACCCCTCTCCCCTCCTCCCCTCCCCTCTTACCCCCTTCCTCCCCTCTCTACCTCCTCCTCCTCCCCTTCTACCCCTCTCCTCCCCTCTCTACCCCTCTCCTCCCCTCTCTACCTCCTCCTCCCCTCTCTACCCCTCTCCTCCCCTCTCTACCCCTCTCCTCCCCTCTCTACCTCCTCCTCCTCCCCTCTCTACCCCTCTCCTCCCCTCTCTACCCCTCCCCTCTCTACCTCCTCCTCCCCTCTCTACCTCCTCCTCCCTCTCTATCTCCTCCGCCCCTCTCTACCCCTCTCCCCTCCTCCCCTCTCTACCCCTCTCCTCTCCTCCCTACCTCCTCCTCCTCCCCTCTCTACCCCTCTCCTCCCCTCCCTACCTCCCCTATAGGACATGTCTGAGGGCAGCCGGACGCAGCTATTGGTCAAGGCTCGCTTCAACTTTGAGCAGACCAATGAGGACGAGCTGTCCTTCAACAAGAGTGATGTCATCAACGTGACACGCCAGGAGGAGGGCGGCTGGTGGGAGGGGAACCTCAACGGCAAGACTGGCTGGTTCCCTAGCAACTATGTCCGTGAGATTAAAGGCTGTGGTAGGTGTCCCCTCTGTATTCCTGCAACTGGACCTCACATAGTATCAGAAAGAAAAGGTCTGATGTGGAGGGATAACTCATTTCTCCCTTTCTCTCTCTCTCTCTCTTTCTCCCCATCTCCCTCTCAGACAAACAAGTGTCTCCCAAATCTGGGACCCTGAGTCCTCCAAAAGGCTTTGACACTACAGCCATCAGCAAGACCTACTACAACCTGGTATGACCTGGTCATCATGTCTCTCTTTCCTTCTGGCTCAATGGACATTACTCTTAATGCTGTAGCTCCACCTAGTTCTCTGTATGTGTGTGTTTCCCTGACATTTTAATGTCTGTCCATGCTCTGGGTTATGGAGATGGAGGAACATGGAAATACATACCGTAATTTCTGGACTATTAAGCCCCTGAATATAAGCCGCACCCACTGAATAAAAAGAAAAATAAGTATTTTGTACATAAATAAGCCGCACATGTCTATAAGCCGCAGGTGCCTACCGGTACATTGAAACTAATGAACTTTACACAGCCTTTAAACGAAACACGGCTTGGAACAAAAATAAATAGGCTTTTAAACGAAACATGGCTTGTAACAAAAATGTAAAAAATAGCAGTAAACAGTAGCCTACCAAGAAAGTCATTGGTCACTATCTTCCTCCTGTGCACTGAAACCACTGAAGTCATCTCCTTCGGTGTCGGAGTTGAACAGCCTCAGAATTGCTTTATCCGATGTTGGATCGTTTTCTCGTCACTTTCATCTGGAGGCAAATTCCCCGCTGAGCTCATGCTGCCCTCTTCAACACGCAGCAGTCCAGCCTTTGGAAACCCGTTGATGATAGTGGATTTTTTGACAATGCTCCACGCTGTCAGGACCCACTGGCAGACTTGACCATAAGTTGCTCTTCGCATGCGGTCCGTTTTAGTGAAGGATTTCTCCCCACTTGTCTTCCAAGCCTCCCACTGAACACGGAGCGCCACCTTAAATGCACGATTTACACTGATGTCGAGTGGCTGCAAAAACGTTGTTGTGCCCCCAGGAATCACAGCTGGAATTGAGTTTGTCCTCTTGATGGCTTCTTTCACAGAATGTGTTATGTGGGCCCTCATGCTGTCCAACACGACCAATGCCTTGTTCTTGTGAAAGAATCCTCCCGGTCGCTTGCCGTAACACTCCGTATGCCATTCATGCATTAGGCCTTCCGTCATCCATCCTTTCTTGTTGACTTTCATAACAATTCCTCTCGGGAATCTTTTCTCCCGATGCCGTGCAGCTCAGAACACAGGTGAAGTGCGTTTTTCTCCCGATGCCGTGCAGCTCAGAACACAGGTGAAGTGCGTTTTTCTCCCGATGCCGTGCAGCTCAGAACACAGGTGAAGTGCGTTTTTTTCCCGATGCCGTGCAGCTCAGAACACGGGTGAAGTGCGTTTTTCTCCCGATGCCGTGCAGCTCAGAACACGGGTGAAGTGCGTTTTTCTCCCGATGCCGTGCAGCTCAGAACACGGGTGAAGTGCGTTTTTCTCCCGATGCCGTGCAGCTCAGAACACAGGTGAAGTGCGTTTTTCTCCCGATGCCGTGCAGCTCAGAACACAGGTGAAGTGCGTTTTTCTCCCGATGCCGTGCAGCTCAGAACACGGGTGAAGTGCGTTTTTCTCCCGATGCCGTGCAGCTCAGAACACGGGTGAAGTGCGTTTTTCTCCCGATGCCGTGCAGCTCAGAACACAGGAAGTGCGTTTTTCTCACGATGCCGTGCAGCTCAGAACACAGGAAGTGCGTTTTTCTCCCGATGCCGTGCAGCTCAGAACACAGGTGAAGTGCGTTTTTCTCCCGATGCCGTGCAGCTCAGAACACGGGTGAAGTGCGTTTTTCCATGCCCAGTTGTTTTCAGCGTGACGGATGATTCACCTTTCCCGTTGACAGTCCGAGTGAGAGGCAGGTCAAACATCAGAGGAACCTCATCCATATTTATGATGTCGTGCGGGCCGATTGAATGCTCCGCTATCTTCGCATCAGTGAATTTGGGGAGTTTGAAACTTTTTCCTCGTAGTCAGGAGGGAGCTGCTGACACAGACTCGTCCGTATCCTGATGGACAGGCCCTTACGTCTCATAAATCATAGACACCACGATGGTCCACCTCTAAAATCCTCAAACCTCATTGCGGTGGCGATTGTTTTGGCTTTCAGTCGGATCTGCACAGTTGAAACACCTCGGCCGTCTGCTCTCTGTGTGTTGGCCCAGTCTTCAAGCTCATTTTCCAGTTCGGACCATCTGCTTTTCTTCCCTCTGAAAGCTTTTGTTGTCTTTTTGCACTGAGTCAGTTCCTCCCGCTGCTGTTTCCAACGTCTTATCATCGACTCATTAAGGCCAAGCTCCCGTGCAGCAGCTCTATTTCCTTTTCCAACAGCCAGACCGATCGCCTTCAACTTGAAAGCTGCATCATATGCATTTCTCCGTGTCTTTGCCATGATGAGGGTGACAAAATGACTACCGTAATCAGAATGATGGGAAGTTTGAGCGCGCTCGATTTACGTCACATTATGTGACGGTGCTCAGTTTTTTGGGCGGCATGAATCTTGTGAAAGAGGGAAAAATCCATAAATTAGCCGCGTCATTGTATAAACCGCGAGGTTCAACGCCTGGGAATAAAGTAGCGGCTTATAGTCCGGAAATTACAGTACTATACGAGAGAGAGAGGGAGTCTCTACACTACACCTCTCTATTCATCCTCTGTACACTACACCTCTCTATTTCTCCTCTGTACACTACACCTCTCTATTTATCCTCTGTACACTACACCTCTCTATTTCTCCTCTGTACACTACACCTCTCTATTTATCCTCTGTACAACACACCTCTCTATTTCTCCTCTGTACACTACACCTCTCTATTCATCCTCTGTACAACACACCTCTCTATTTCTCCTCTGTACACTACACCTCTCTATTTCTCCTCTGTACAACACACCTCTCTATTTCTCCTCTGTACACTACACCTCTCTATTTCTCCTCTGTACACTACACCTCTCTATTTCTCCTCTGTACACTACACCTCTCTATTTCTCCTCTGTACACTACACCTCTCTATTCATCCTCTGTACACTACACCTCTCTATTTCTCCTCTGTACACTACACCTCTCTATTTCTCCTCTGTACACTACACCTCTCTATTTCTTATGGCTTTATCCCCACACCCCCTCTGTCCTTCTTCACTCCACTCCCATTCAAAGCTATAACTCAGAGAGGAGAAAAACCTGTCTAGTCCAGGCGTAACTCCCTGACCTGTCTAGTCCTGGAGTAACTCCCTGACCTGTCTAGTCCAGGAGTAACTCTCTGACCTTAGTCCTGGAGTAACTCCCTGACCTGTCTAGTCCAGTAGTAACTCTCTGACCTTAGTCCTGGAGTAACTCCCTGACCTGTCTAGTCCAGGAGTAACTCCCTGACCTGTCTAGTCCAGTAGTAACTGTCTGACCTTAGTCCTGGAAATAACTCCCTGACCTGTCTAGTCCAGGAGTAACTCCCTGACCTGTCTAGTCCTGGAGTAACTCTCTGACCTGTCTAGTCCAGAAGTAACTCTCTGACTTGTCTAGTCCTGGAGTATCTCCCTGTCAGAGAGACTGTTTAGAGGCCCTGGGCCAATGGGAGGACAAGGGTGAGGGGTTAGGAGTCAGAGGGAGTGAAAGTGTTCAGAGTTACAAAGACACACTCTCTCCCTCTGTCTCTTTCTCTCTCTTTCTCTCTTTCTCTCTTTCTCTCTTTCTCTGTCTGTCTGTCTGTCTGTCTGTCTGTCTGTCTGTCTGTCTGTCTGTCTGTCTGTCTGTCTGTCTGTCTTTGTCTCTCTCTCTCTTTCTCTCTCTTTCTCCCCCCAGGTGCTGCAGAACATTCTAGAAACAGAGACAGAATATTCCAAGGACCTCCAGAGCCTTCTGACTAACTACCTGCGATCTCTCCAGAGCACAGAGAAGTAAGGTCCACTAGTAGTGCTGTATTCAACCAAACTTTGTCTGTCTGTCTGTCTGTCTGTCTGTCTGTCTGTGTCTGTGAGTGATGACGACATATGGCTGCTGGTTGGATTGGATCTACTGGCCTCATTCCAAAACTCCTGCTCTCTCCCCCTCTCCTTTCCCCCTCTCATCCTCCTCTACCCCTCCCCTCTCCTCTCTCTCCAGACTGAGCAGTACAGATGTGTATCTGATCCTGGGGAACCTGGAGGAGATCAGCACCTTCCAGCAGATGCTCATCCAATCACTGGAGGAGTGCACCAAGTAAGTCCTACCTTTCCACCAATCAGCATCACAGGGATCAGAGAAAGAACCTGTCACTGCTGGTCTAATCCAATCAGATCTGTCCTGCTGCTACTTGGGATATGTCAAGGCAGTTTCCCTTTGAGGTAAATAAAGGATATAGGGATATCTAGTGGTTGGTTGTGGTACTACAGTGGTCCTTAATTCAGTCAGCTTGTCATCGTTGTGCTACAGAGACACACATCTTCTGTGTGTTTTCCCATGTGCAGACTTCCAGAGAGCCAGCAGAAGGTAGGGAGCTTCTTCCTGAATCTCATGCCCCAGATGAAGGCTCTCTATGTGAGTTACTGCTCCAACCACCCCTCTGCAGTCAACGTGCTCACCCAGCACAGGTAACCCCATGCAGCATGAACCTGATGTCATAGCATCCCTACTATACAACAAGGATGTATTGTTACACAAGCAACTAGTGTATAATTAGGTCTATAATTAGGTAACTATAACTAGGTCAATTACTAGGTCTATAATTAGACCTGTCAATTCAATTATCCCCCCTCTCCCTACCCTCTCTCTCTCCTGCCCCCCCCCCCCCCTCTCTCTCTCTCTCTCTCTCCTGCCCTCCCTCTCTCTCTCCTGCCCCCTCTTTCTCTCCTGCCCTCCTTCTCTCTCTCCTGCCCCCTCTCTCTCCTCTCCCCCCTCTCTCTCTCCTGCCCTCCCTCTCTCTCTCCTGCCCCCCCCTCTCTCTCTCTCTCTCCTGCCCTCCCTCTCTCTCTCCTGCCCTCCCTCTCTCTCTCCTGCCCCCTCTCTCTCTCCTGCCCTCCCTCTCTCTCTCCTGCCCCCTCTCTCTCCTCTCCCCCCTCTCTCTCTCCTCTCCCCACTTTCTCTCTCCTCTCCCCCCTCTCTCTCTACTCTCCCCCCTCTCTCCCTCCTCTCCCTCCTCTCTCTCTCCTCTCCCCACTTTCTCTCTCCTCTCCCCCCTCTCTCTCTACTCTCCCCCCTCTCTCTCCTGCCCCCCCTATCTCCCTCCTCTCCCTCCTCTCTCTCTCCTCTCCCCCTCTCTCTCTCCTGCCCCCCCTCTCTCCCTCCTCTCCCTCCTCTCTCTCCCCCTCTCTCTCTCCTGCCCCCCTCCTCTCCCTCCTCTCTCTCTCCTCTCCCCCTCTCTCTCTCCTGCCCCCCTCTCTCCTTCCTCTCCCTCCTCTCCCTCCTCTCTCTCTCCTCTCCTCCTCTCTCTCTCCTGCCCCCTCTCTCCCTCTCTCTCCAGTGAGGAGCTGGGGGAGTTTATGGAGGGGAAAGGAGCCAGTAGTCCAGGTATCCTGACTCTGACCACAGGTCTCAGTAAACCCTTCATGAGGCTGGACACATACCCCACACTAACGAAGGAACTGGAGAGACACATGGAGGTGTGTGTGTGTAATAGAATGACCTCAATCACTGATGATGTGTGTGTGTGTGTGTGTGTGTGTGTGTGTGTGTGTGTGTGTAGCTGTAGAACTGTTGTCTTCTGTGTAAGAGGACGCCGTCATTCACTAATAGTGGTGTGTGTGTGTGTGTGTATGTGTGTATTACTGTAGGAGAGTCACCCCGACCGGCCAGACATCCAGAAGTGTATGACAACATTCAACAGCCTCTCGGTGAGTCACACCCACTCCAACATGGCCTCTTGTTTCCATGGTTACCTCATTAGCAGTGACGTGCGAGTCATGAGTCAACATATTATACTGTAATGATATCAGTATGTATCACTTGTACACACACAGTCATTATGTATCTATGTATGCACATTGTTACATTGTTTCTGTGGTCATGGTGCTGATGCTGTTCCCATGGCAACCCATGGTGTGGTGCTGATGGTGTTTCCGTGGCGACAGGCCCAGTGCCAGGAGGTGAGGAAGCGGAAGGAGCTGGAGCTGCAGATAGTGACTGAGTCCATCAGGCTGTGGGAGGGAGAGGACATCAGAACACTGGGCTCTGTTCTCTACATGAGTCAGGCTCTGGTTAACAGCCCAGGAGCAGAGGTCAGAGGAAAACCTAACAACAACCTCACAGTAACATTATAATAATAACTGATGATTTACTGATGAGGAAAACACTATTAACAGTGGCTTCTCTCTCTTTCTCTCTTACCTCTCTCTCTCTTACCTCTCTCTCTCTTCTCTTACCTCTCTCTCTCTCTCTCTCTTATCTTACCTCTCTCTCTCTTCTCTTTACCTCTCTCTCTCTTCTCTTACCTCTCTCTCTCTTACCTCTCTCTCTCTTCTCTTAGCTCTCTCTCTCTCTCTCTCTCTCTCTCTCTTCTCTTACCTCTCTCTTTCTCTCTTCTCTTACCTCTCTCTCTCTCTCTCTATTCTCTTACCTCTCGCTCTTCTCTTACCTCTCTCTCTCTCTCTCTCTCTCTCTCTCTCTCTCTCTTCTCTTACCTCTCTCTCTCTCTCTCTTCTCTTACCTCTCGCTCTTCTCTTACCTCTCTCTCTCTTCTCTTACCTCTATCTCCTCTTACCTCTCTCTCTCATGTCTTACCTCTCACTCTCTCTTCTCTTACCCCTCTCTCTCTCTCACTCTTCTCTTACCTTTATCTCCTCTTTACCTCTCTCTTTCTCTTTCTCTCTCTCTAGGAGAAGTGTGAGCGTTACCTCATGCTCTTCCCTCATGTCCTCCTCATGCTGTCTGCCACTCCAAGAATGAGTGGCTTTATATTCCAGGTATGACCCCTGACCGCTAACCCCCTAGTCTACTACCAGGGTCATGTTCATTTGGCACCAAATGGAAGAAATTGGACTGAAACACGGAAGGGACTACATGAACTTGTCCAATAAGAAACACACATTTTTGCTACAGCGTTCCTTAGTAACTAAGACCCAGTTTTGATGGACCAACACGTTTAGTGTGGAGTCAGATGGTGTTGATGGACCACCATGTTTAGTCAGATGGTGTTGATGGACCACCATGTTTAGTCAGATGGTGTTGATGGACCACCATGTTTAGTCAGATGGTGTTGATGGACCACCATGTTTAGTCAGATGGTGTTGATGGACCACCATGTTGAGTCAGATGGTGTTGATGGACCACCATGTTTAGTCAGATGGTGTTGATGGACCACCATGTTGAGTCAGATGGTGTTGATGGACCACCATGTTGAGTGTGTAGTCAGATGGTGATGATGGCTTCTTGTCTACAGGGGAAGCTGCCACTGTCTGGTATGACTGTGACCCCGCTAGAGGACAGTGAGACCCACAAAAACTCCTTTCAGCTTTCTGGTAAGACGACTGTGATGTGTGTGATGTGTGATGTGTGTATAATGTGTGATGTGTGTATACTGTGTGTGTGATGTGTGTATAATGTGTGATGTGTGTATACTGTGTGTGTGTGATGTGTGTATAATGTGTGATGTGTGTATACTGTGTGTGTGTGATGTGTGTATAATGTGTGTTTTGTGTATACTGTGTGTGTGTGTTGTGTGTATAATGTGTGTTGTGTGTATAATGTGTGTGTTATTTTTATTTCACCTTTATTTAACCAGGTAGGCCAGTTGAGAACAAGTTCTCATTTACAACTGCGACCTGGCCAAGATAAAGCAAAGCAGTTCGACACAAACAACAACACAGAGTTACACATGGAATAAACAAACATACAATCAATAATACAGTAGAAATATATATATACAGCATGTACAAATGAGGTAGGATAAGAGAGGTAAGGCAATAAATAGGCCATGGTGGCTAAGTAATTACAATATCGGAATTAAACACTGGAGTGATAGATGTGCAAGTTGAAATACTGGTGTGCAAAAGAGCAGAAAAACTAAATCAAATATGGGGATGAGGTAGTTGGATGGGCTATTTACAGATGGTCTGTGTACAGGTGCAGTGATCGGTAAGCTGCTCTGACAGCTGATGCTAAATGTTATAGAGGGAGATATGAGTCTCCAACTTCAGTGATAAAAAAAAAAATTGGCAGCATAGAACTGGAAGGAAAGGAGGTGTTGGCTTTGGGGGAGAGCAGTGAAATATACCGGCTGGAGCGCGTGCTACGGGTGGGTGCTGCTATGGTGACCAGTGAAATATACCGGCTGGAGCGCGTGCTACGGGTGGGTGCTGCTATGGTGACCAGTGAGCTGAGATAAGGCAGGGCTTTACCTAGCAAAGACTTATAGATGACCTGGAGCCAGTGGGTTTGGTGACGAATATGTAGCGAGGGCCAGCCAACGAGAGCATACAGGTCGCAGTGGTGGGTGGTATATGGGGCTTTGGTGACAAAACGGATGGCACTGTGATAGACTGCATCCAATTTGCTGAGTAGAGTGTTGGAGGCTATATGTTGTGTGTATAATGTGTGTTTTGTGTATAATTTGTGTGTATAATGTGTGAGTGTATAATGTGTATAATGTGTGTATAATGTGTGTATAATGTGTGTATAATGTGTGTATAATGTGTATAATGTGTGAGTGTATAATGTGTATAATGTGTGTATAATGTGTGTATAATGTGTATAATGTGTGTCATGTGTGTATAATGTGTATAATGTGTGTGTAATGTGTGTATAATGTGTATAATGTGTGTAATGTGTGTATAATGTGTATAATGTGTGTCATGTGTGTATAATGTGTATAATGTGTGTGTAATGTGTGTATAATGTGTATAATGTGTGTAATGTGTGTATAATGTGTATAATGTGTGTAATGTGTGTATAATGTGTATAATGTGTGTATAATGTGTATAATGTGTGTATAATGTGTATAATGTGTGTTTGTTTCCAGGCCGTCTATTTGAGTGTCTTCAGGTGGTGTGTAACAGTCAGCAGGACCTGCAGGACTGGGTGGACCATCTGACCCGTCAGACCAGACAAGCCACCACCCCCAGCCACAAACCCCTCACGGTCCCCTGCCACACGGTCAGTAACACACACACAAGCATGCACACTTCGGGTGAATTGGTCATATGTGTATCTCCAAGCTCTGGGAAATACATTTGAATTTCATAAAACTTCTCTCTCCTCTCATTTTCCTCTCCATTTCCTTTTCCTCTCCATTTCCTTTTCCTCTCCATTTCCTTTTCCTTTTCCTCTCCATTTCCTTTTCCTCTCCATTTCCTTTTCCTCTCCTTTTCCTCTCCTTCCTTTTCCTCTCCTTCCTTTTCCTCTCCATTTCCTTTTCCTCTCCTCTCCTCTCCTCTTCCTCTCCTCTCCTCTCCTCTCCTCTCCTCTCCTCTCCTCTCCTCTCCTCTCCTCTCCTCTCCTCTCCTCTCCTCTCCTCTCCTCTCCTCTCCTCTCCTCTCCTCTCCTCTCCTCTCCTCTCCTCTCCTCTCCTCTCCTCTCCTCTCCTCTCCTCTCCTCTCCTCTCCTCTCCTCTCCTCTCCTCTCCTCTCCTCTCCTCTCCTCTCCTCTCCTCCATCAGTTGCCCTCCCACCCTTTGACTCCATCCCGTCATGCAGAGAGCCGTGCGATAACTGTGGCCCCAGCCTACCACACCCTGCCCCACCCCTCATCACACGGGGCTCCACACAGCACCATGATGTGGGGGCCTCTGGAGCCCCCCAACATCCCCAAACCCTGGAGCCTCAGCTGCCTGCGTCCTGCACCCCCCCTCAAGCCCTCTGCAGCACTCTGCTACAAAGAGGTAGGGGAGAGTGTGTGTGTGTGATGGGCAAGGAGGATGTGTGTGTGATGGGCAAGGAGGATGTGTGTGTGATGGGGAATGCGTTGTGGAAGTAAGAAAAGGCTAGTTCAACATCAGGGATTAATTCCATTCTATTTCATTCAATGTTAGATACATCATGTAGAAATCCTTGAATATCAAACCGCTTCCAGTTTCTTTTCTTTTCGTGGAGATTTCTTAGGAATATTACCATCTCTCACACAGGCAATAGCACAGTGATCACATATGTTATTTGCAAAAAATACCAGAAGCATTAAAACGATGAGGAGTATTGGTTAAGATCAAATCAATCAAAGAGGATTTCAGAGAATATTTTATATTCAACCTATTTACACGGTTGACAATCTGAGTGAGATTGTAGGTATTGCACCGAATTTTAAGTTGATCAGAGCTAGATGGTATCCAGTCCTGATTCAGATCACCCATCAGGACAAACTCAGAGTTGACATGCTGTGATAATCTGAAAATACAATCCAGAG
>NC_034175.2:66714778-66767278 GCF_002021735.2 Oncorhynchus kisutch | reverse complement strand
ACTCCCTAGGTGCCTTCCCCTTCCCACCCTGGGAACAAATGAAACAGAATATTACAAACAATTTCACATACCAAAACACTGCATCCTATTGACACACAACAGACATAACCAATCAGCTCCCTCAGCAACAGCTAACATAGTACATACCAAATCTCTGAGAAACAAACTATGCTATAACCCTCAGCCATCAGCCTCCTCTCGCAGCAATCTCTCTCAGCAGTGATCTTGGTTTCTGAGCAACAGAACACTGGTTTTAATATAGCTTCAGAAGGCATTGGTAATTGGAGACAGCTGCGTCCTGACGAGGGGGCAGGGTCAGCTCTCCAATTAGCCATGGAGTCGACCAATCAGCTGCTTGGGGGGGATTTCAGGAAGCCATCCTGAAACACACACCTAAAAAACCACAACACAGGAACTGGGGAACGTAACGCACCCACCACAAAATGCAAACATACAGTTTGCAATAACAAAAACCAACGCATCCCCAGTTCGTAAACCCGTGACAGAGCGTCGGCAACCACATTCGCTGAGCCCTTCACATAGGCCATCTGTACATTATACCCTTGTACAATCAGAGCCCAACGCATAAGGCGGCAGTTCTGATTGTACATTTGCCTCAAAAAAAACCTAAAGGATTATGGTCCATGAAGACCAGTTTCAGCACCGCACTGGATCCCACATATACCTCAAAGAACTGTAAGGCTAGCAATAAAGCCAGGGTCTCTTGTTCAATTGTGGAGTACCTTGACTGACACGAGAAGAAACTGAGGGGCCGATCCACTCCGTCTTCATCTTCCTGTAAGAGAACCACACCCACCGCCACAATACTAGCATCTACCTCCAACTTAAAAGGTTAGTCAAAGTTGGGGGCGGCAAGCACTGGGGCACTATAAAGTAGCGTTTTAGCGCACTCAAAAACATAATTACAGTCCTTGGACCACTTAAATGGTACCTTGGGACTAAGCAGAGATGAAAGGGGAGCTACTACCATCGAGAAATTCTTACAGACTATACGATAGTACCCTACCATCCCCAGGAATTTGCGCAACTGGCGGCGAGTCGTGGGAGCAGGAAAAGCAGCAATTGCTTCCACTTTTCCAGTTACTGGGCGCACTTGACCTTGTCCCACTTGTTTCCCTAAGTAAGTCACAGCAGCCTTCCCAAACTCACACTTGGCCAAATTGAGGGGTAAAGAAGCATTCTCCAACCGCTGAAACATACTTTTCAAGGTGGCGAGATGATCAGACCAAGTAGCCCGAATGTATCACCACATCGTCAAGGTAAGCAGTACAATTTGGCACATCTGCAAACACAATGTTAACTAGCTGCTGAAAAGTAGCAGGTGCATTACACATACCAAAGGGCATCACAGTATATTGTACAAAGTTATCAGGCGTAACGAATGCCGATATGTCAGAAGCTCGAGAGGTCAGAGGCACCTGCCAATAACCTTTTAGCAAATCAAACTTACTAACGTAAGCAGCAGAGACAATTCTATCAATGCAGTCATCTAAGCGAGGTAGAGGAAAATAATTAGACTTTGTAACTGCATTTACGCAACGATAGTCCGTATGGCAGCAGGACGTACCGTCAGGCTTAGGAACAAGAATACATGGGGAACTCCAGGAGCTGTTACTGGGTTTTGCCATGTCATTCTGTAATATATAAGCTACCTCACTTTTCATTACCTCGCTTTTCTTAGCATTAACCCGGTACGGATGCTGACGTATAGGAGCAGGGTTCCCCACATCCACGTCATGTTCCAAGATGGACGTGCAACTTGGAACGTCCTGAAACACTGAGAAAACAGTTTATCAATAGGATAAGATCCTTAGTTTAATCGTTATCCAAATGTTCCATTTGAGAGGGTAACTTCTTCAGCATCTGATTTACATAGGCGTTTACACTGCTGTAACGTATGGTGTAACTCCAACCCGTCCTCCTTATCCTCCTCTAGGTCCCAGCCAGGCTTCAGCACCACCGCAGCCACACTGGAGACTGCGGGCTGGACCGGCTAACCTGAGGAACTGTTAGGAGAATCACATATAATATGTTTTCAGCATGTTAACATGACACACACGGGAAGAACGCCTTCAGTCTGGGGTCTTTATCACATAATTGGTGTCACTGAGTTTCTTTTCCACAAGATATGGCCCAGAAAAACGTGCTGACAGAGATGAGCCAGGGATTGGCAGCAAAACTAAAACTTGATCCCCTGTTGCAAAAGAACGGCCAACAGCCTTTTTGTCATAATGCAACTTCATGCGTTTGAGACGAGGAGAGAGACTTTTGGGCTAACGCACATGCGGCGTGCAGTCTCTCCTGCATCTTACTGACATAATCCAACACATTTTTAGGGGCGCTACTGGGTGTAAGAGATAAGATATGCTCCTTCAAAAAAAACTTTCAGCGGACCCCTTGGGGTGTGTCCAAACACAAGGTCACCAGGGCTGAACCCTATGGACTCGTATTGTTTCCCTAATAGCAAAGGACAAAGGGCACCCCCTCATCCCAATCAGTACTGGTATCCATGCCATACTTGCGTAGCATTGCCTTTAGCGTCTGATGCCAGCGTTCTAGAGCCCCTTGACTCTGGATGATACGGACTGGAGACCTGATGGAAAATACACAATGTCTTTAACACATTTGAGAACAGTTTTGACATGAAGTTGGATCCCTGATTAGTTTGGATTACTTTAGGGAGTCCAAACGTAAAGAAGAACTTCACTAGTGCCTTCACCACAGTCTTAGCCGTTATAGTACGGAGAGGAATAGCCTCTGGGTATCGAGTAGCACTGCACATTATTGTTAGTAAGAAGTGGTTACCTGACCCGGTTTTCGGCAATGGACCTACACAATCAATTATCACTCGTTCAAACGGTTCCCCCCACCACAGGAATCGGGCAGAGCGGTGCACGAGGAACTGTTTGATTCACTTTCCCAGTGAGTTGACATACTTTTACAAAAATTGGACCACGTCTGACTTCAAACCTGGCCAGAAAAAATGACGAAGGACCCGGTTAAGTCTTTGTGATCCCCAAATGTCCGGACCACGTCTGGTCATGGGCGAGGGACAGAACCTGCTGTCGGAATGGTGTAGGAACAACCACTTGACACACTTGACTCCAGTCATTAACGGTGTCATGAGCTGCCCATTTACACATCAAAACTCCTGCTTCCATAAAGTAGGCAGTCTCTAGTTTCAGCTTCTTCAATGGAAATTACCGAAGCAAAACACCTGCGAAGACTGGTGTCTCCTTTTTGACATTCAATCACCTTCTCAGGGGTGACAGACAAAAGAATGTCATGTAATTGGGGTGCGATTTTGCTTTCACCTGCCTTAGTTTTTCCGGGAGTAAAGACTGTCGGCATTGCAGAAGGAATACTCGGTGCATTGTCTTCTACCTCAACATTCTCAAAAATGGAACTAGCCAAATTCACCACATCTCCAAGCTTGCGAGATTGTGCCCTCGTTAACACGCAAGCAGGAAAAACATGGGGAAATGCTTGAACCAATTTCTCATCTGTAGTTCTGATTTCTGGGTTGTCTACTACTTCTAACACAGGAGTGACGTTACCACCAGTGGTATCGTTCCCTAGTAACAATGTGACTCCTTTTACTGGCAGTGTAGACACTACACCAACACAGAAATGTCCTGATACCAAGTCTGACACTAAGTGGACCCAGTGTAATGGTACAGGTACGTTTTTTCTCTCTATCCCCTGTAATATGACATGCGAGCCACAATACGTTTCAGGAGACCAGGGTAAAGCATCAGTAACGATTACTGACTGCGCCGCCCCGGTGTCTCGTAGGATTTGTATGGGCTTTTGATCAGCTTGTTCTCTAGTTAAGGAAACACAACCGGCAGAGATAAACGGAGCATAGACAGGATCCGGTTTCTCAAATGCTGAATCAATAACTCGGTCCAACGGACAGGCCAAAGACTTGACTAAACCCACACTTTTCATTTTTGGGGACGGTGACAGACTGTTTCGGTTTATTTTTCAAAACCGGGCAGTCCACAAACACGTGACCCTTTTGGTGACAGTAAAAACATTCACGGATTTCATGAAAACGCTTAGGGTTGTCAGAGGAAAAGAGACCTGAACGAGGAACTGATGACGTAATCGTCCGGCCTTCAAAACGAGGTGCACCAAAGACAGTCTTGTGTGTCAAAGCGTACTCATCTGCCAACACTGCTGCTTGGACCAATGTCACCGCTTTCTGTTCATTTAAATGAACTACAATTCTATCAGGGAGGTTGCTTTTAAAATCCTCCAACAGCATCAATTCCCGAATATCAGCAAAGGTTTTACCTCTGAACACCATCAATTAAACAGAGACTCCCTTGCAAACTCAACAAAAGTACGTGAGATGTGGTTCCTGAAGTGCTGTCTATAAGCTTCAGGCACCAACTCATAAGCCCGCAACACGGTAGTTTTAACTGTATCGTAGTGTAAACTGTCTTCCAGGGAGAGAGCAGCTACTACTTCCTGGGCTTTCCCAGACAATTTATATTCTATCAAGAGTGGCCAAACCTCGAGTGGCCAATGCAGTGTAGCAGCCACACGCTCAAACGCAGAGAAATAAGTATCAACTTCCGACTCTCCCGAATGTAGGGACTAAAGCTATATTTTTACTTACATCGAAGTGGACTTGATGATGAGCAGCTTGTGGAGTCGCACTGGAGCCAGCGTCTAGCTCCAGTTGTCCGCTCCTCACCTCCTTGTTGGCTTCTATTTTCCTAATGTCAAGAACAAAATGCATCTGTCTCGCTTTATCTTTTTGCTGCATTTCTAAACGGGCCAGCCTCACCTTCAGCCAGGCGGTCCCGTCAACGACCCGAAGCAGAAGATAAAGGGTCATATCGGGGCAACATAAAGTGGGTACGAGCAACCCCTTCCTCTGCCCTGTCCTCCGACTTGGCGTTGGTAGGTCTACCCGTCTCCTCTCCTTGCAATGAGAGAATTCGTTTTCTCACTAAACCCTCCCTGACTAGCACCAAAAGCTCAGCCTTAAGGGCTTTCTCAGGGATAACGAATCCATAATGGTCAGCTACAGCTAAAAGGTCTACTTTACGAAACCTCACCAAACAATCAATAGAGGGCGCTGAGGCAGCCATCTCGTACAATGCAGTCTACTGAATACACACAAACTAAACAAGTCATCCAAACTCACAACCTACCATCACACCTCAATCACCAATCACAGAGAGCACCAGGCTCCGGTGGGTTAATGGATCCCGGATGAGTCCCCATTATGTTACGCACGCCTCTATGAAGAGGGAACGCAACACCCTGCTACAACTCAACTCCCCGTGAAGTGAAAGACGTATGGGACTGTAGGTGTGAGTAAGGATGACAAAGGCAGAGAGAGTGGTACTGTTTACAAGGAATTTATTCCTTCACATGGTAATATGGGGAAAAGGGGCTGGACGGAACCAAAGCAAAGAAAGTACATAAAGCCCCCTCCTACCTTACCTGCCTACCCACTACTTACCTAACTAGCACCACCTGGTGCCCTAACCAAAATACAGGGGGTGGTCCGCCCAGGTCTTACCTAGTGTGCCTAGACAGTGAATATACTATGGGTATATGTATACCCGCAGGCCTCTTGCCTAAGCACTCCCTAGGTGCCTTCCCCTTCCCACCCTGGGAACAAATGAAACAGAATATTACAAACAATTTCACATACCAAAACACTGCATCCTATTGACACACAACAGACATAACCAATCAGCTCCCTCAGCAACAGCTAACATAGTACATACCAAATCTCTGAGAAACAAACTATGCTATAACCCTCAGCCATCAGCCTCCTCTCGCAGCAATCTCTCTCAGCAGTGATGTTGGTTTCTGAGCAACAGAACACTGGTTTTAATATAGCTTCAGAAGGCATTGGTAATTGGAGACAGCTGCGTCCTGACGAGGGGGCAGGGTCAGCTCTCCAATTAGCCATGGAGTCGACCAATCAGCTGCTTGGGGGGGATTTCAGGAAGCCATCCTGAAACACACACCTAAAAAACCACAACACAGAAACTGGGGAACGTAACAGTGTGTGTGTCTGTGTGTGTGTGTGTGTTGGTGTCTTTGGGTGTATGTGTGTCTGTGTGTCTCTGTGTGTGCGTTTCTCTGTGTGTGTTGGTGTCTCTGTGTGTATCTGTGTGAGTTGGTGTCTTTGTGTGTGTGTGTTAGTGTCTTTGTGTCTGTGTGTGTGTGTCTCTTTGTGTGTGTGTGTGTGTGTGTCTCTCTCTGTGTGTGTGTGTGTGTGTGTGTGTATCTCTGTGTGTTTTGGTGTCTCCGTGTGTTTGTGTCTGTGTGTTTGTGTGTCTGTGTGTGTGTGTGTGTCTCTCTCTGTTTGTGTGTGTGTGTGTCTCTCCCTCTGTCTGTGTTTGTGTGTGTATGTGTGTATCTCTCTCTCTGTCTGTCTGTGTGTGTGTCTCTCTCTCTCTCTGTGTGTGTGTGTGTTTGTGTGTGTGTGTGTCTCTGTGTGTGTGTGTCTCTGTCTCTGTCTGTGTGTGTCTCTCTGTTTGTGTGTGTGTGTGTGTGTGTGTCTCTCTCTCTGTCTGTGTGTGTATGTGTGTGTCTCTTTCTCTGTGTGTGTGTGTGTGTGTGTGTGTCTCTCTCTCTGTTTGTGTGTGTGTGTGTCTCTCTCTCTGTCTGTGTTTGTATGTGTTTGTGTGTGTATGTGTGTCTCTCCCTCTACGTGTGTGTGTGTGTGTCTCTGTCTGTGTGTGTGTCTCTCTGTTTGTGTATGTGTGTGTGTGTGTGTCTCTCTCTCTGTCTGTGTTTGTATGTGTATGTGTGTGTCTCTTTCTCTGTGTTTGTGTGTGTCTCTCTCTCTCTCTCTGTGTGTGTGTGTGTGTGTTTGTGTGTGTATGTGTGTCTCTCCCTCTACGTGTGTGTGTTTTTGTGTGTGTGTTTGTGTGTGTGTGCAGGCTGTTCTAACCTCTCTCCTCTCGTCTCCAGGTACAGCTGCTCTAGAGGAAGATGCTCAGATCCTGAAGGTGATAGAAGCTTACTGTACCAGCGCCAAGACCAGACAGACCCTCAATTCCAGTAAGAACACACAGACACACCCACTTGTTGATGTCAGGTCATGTTGTCATTCTAGGATCAGTATAGTTTACCCTGCTGTTAGTTATTAATTCTCTTTTCAACATTCTGTTCTGTCTCTCTCTTCACTCCTCACCACTCCTTCAATCTTCTGTTGACGTTCGTTCCTAATTTTATTTTTATTTCATCATTTGTTTTTTGGGGGGTTGTTGTACTACTATGATTACATCTTACCATTCTGATTTAATCTATCGTTCATCCCTCGTCATCCTCTCCTCATTGGTTATGGTTTGTCCTCGTCATCCTCTCCTCATTGGTTATGGTTTGTCCTCGTCATCCACTCCTCATTGGTTATGGTTTGCCCTCGTCATCCACTCCTCATTGGTTATGGTTTGCCCTCGTCATCCACTCCTCATTGGTTATGGTTTGACCTCGTCATCCACTCCTCATTGGTTATGGTTTGTCCTCGTCATCCACTCCTCATTGGTTATGGTTTGACCTCGTCAACCACTCCTCATTGGTTATGGTTTGACCTCGTCATCCACTCCTCATTGGTTACGGTTTGCCCTCGTCATCCACTCCTCATTGGTTATGGTTTGCCCTCGTCATCCACTCCTCATTGGTTATGGTTTGTCCTCGTCATCCACTCCTCATTGGTTATGGTTTGTCCTCGTCATCCACTCCTCATTGGTTATGGTTTGCATCACCCACACCCCCCTTCCCCCTTTCCCCTCCCCATGCGTTCGCACCACTCCCCATCAGCCTGGCAGGGTACTGACCTGATGCACAACCACGTCCTGGGGAACATGGAGCGGCCCAGCGTGGACTCTCCGGGCCACCGTAGCAGCATGTCGCGACCTGACTTGACTGGCTCAGACCTGTCGGAGGACTCTGACTACGACTCTGTGTGGACGACCCACAGTTACAGGATGGGCTCAGCGTCGTGTAAGAGCTGCATCTCTCACCAGAACTAAACCCCCAAACCTACCGTGGTCGTGCCCTACCGTACCGCGCGATACCACACAGCACAGCACGTTTACCTCTTAACCTGTGGTCTAGAGGAAAACCAACCAGCTTTTAAGTGTATTTATTTAATTTATTTGTAATTATTATTGTGTTAATTTTATTTTTTATTTGTGTTTGTAATTTTTGGGAGATTGTACTCTCTTTGTTTGAAAATCTACCATGTTACCTTGACCTCTCTCTTTCCGTATTTGTCAGGTAGCTTGTGTTGGGCATCGTCTGGGGTTCTGTGTGTCTGATATTCAGATGTGGTTCAGGGAGGAAGGCATTCTATTGACCATGTTCTCTAACCTAGCTCCTTCTTCCACATATATTACAGTAGCAAATGTTGTGCTGACCTTTGACATTTCCAATGACTCGATATACTTTTGTTATTATTATGACTGCCTTAAGGCTTTTACCCCTGTTGTAGTACCCCCTGCAGTATTTCACGCACAGGACACAGCATTCGACAGTAGTATTTCTACGATATTGGTATTAATAGGATATTATATAGGATATGAGATCGAATGTCCCCTATAAACAGCATGCATGCTTCATTCCCAGGGTGACGATTTACACTCTTATCAGATTTTACCCCAATCCAAAATGCAGTACTTTTAAACTCAATATTCCTTCAACAGCTTAACAATGATATTCTCAAAAGCAGTACAACTTAGGCCCTAAGCAGAGCCACAAGCCTGGCAGGTCCAGTTTCTATATCCCAAGTAGGAAACATTTGTTAGTATCCTTCAAAACATTACCATGCTCTTCCATAAGAACTCTTCTCCTGAGAAAGTATTTCCTTATGCCACGGTAAGAATTCCCAGGGGACAGTTTTTCAAAGGTTATCTGGATTCCGGCTATTGGATCAGCTATTGGATGGCCATGCTGCTGCTCCAGTTTCAACTTCCACCTGACTGTGCTGCTGCTCCAGTTTCAACTGTTCTGCCTTATTATTATTCGACCATGCTGGTCATTTATGAACATTTGAACATCTTGGCCATGTTCTGTTATAATCTCCACCCGGCACAGCCAGAAGAGGACTGGCCACCCCACATAGCCTGGTTCCTCTCTAGGTTTCTTCCTAGGTATTGGCCTTTCTAGGGAGTTTTTCCTAGCCACCGTGCTTCTACACCTGCATTGCTTGCTGTTTGGGGTTTTAGGCTGGGTTTCTGTACAGCACTTTGAGATATCAGCTGATGTACGAAGGGCTATATAAATACATTTGATTTGATTTGATTTGGATAGGAATGGGGACACCCGTTCAATTTAATCTATTCCAATGCATTTAATCCTATCCGATAGCCAGATAGATAACTTTTGAAAAACTGGGCCCAGTTTACTGTCCACTTCAAATTAGTCCTCTCTCTCTGCAGATCAGTCTTCTCTCTCTGCAGATCAGTCTTCTCTCTCTGCAGATCAGTCCTCTTTCTGCAGATCAGTCTTCTCTCTCCGCAGATCAGTCTTCTCTCTCCGCAGATCAGTCTTCTCTCTCCGCAGATCAGTCTTCTCTCTTCGCAGATCAGTCTTCTCTCTCTGCAGATCAGTCCTCTCTCTGCAGTTCAGTCTTCTCTCTCTGAAGATCAGTCTTCTCTCTTCGCAGATCAGTCTTCTCTCTCTCTGCAGATCAGTCTTCTCTCTCCACAGATCAGTCTCCTCTCTCTCCGCAAATCAGTCTTCTCTCTGCAGACCAGTCCTCTCTCTCTGCAGATCAGTCCTCTCTCTGCAGATCAGTCCTCTTTCTGCAGATCAGTCTTCTCTCTCTGCAGATCAGTCTTCTCTCTTCGCAGATCAGTCTTCTCTCTCTCTGCAGATCAGTCTCCTCTCTCTCCGCAAATCAGTCTACTCTCTGCAGACCAGTCCTCTCTCTCTGCAGATCAGTCCTCTCTCTGCAGATCAGTCTTCTCTCTCCGCAGATCAGTCTTCTCTCTCCGCAGATCAGTCTTCTCTCTCCGCAGATCAGTCTTCTCTCTTCGCAGATCAGTCTTCTTTCTCTCTGTAGATCAGCCTTCTCTCCGCAGATCAGTCTTCTCTCTCCGCAGTTATTCTGACAATATATGGAATAAATGGCTTTGTTATTTATGTATTTCTACAAATCATTTGTTTTATTTTACCTAAATTATTTTGTATTACATATGTGATTAGTATTATTTTAATTTCACTGTGTATGTCAATGTTTACAACCAATTAGTGGAACATACAGTTAACCTCTCTCTACATGATGGTGAAATGGTATCAGCGTTTATACATTGAGCATGTGAGGTCGGGATTCATTTGTGCACAACCTCTGTGGTAGAGCATTGACATGTGTTAACCATGAACAGTCTCTGTACCTCCTCTAACCAGTGTGTGTATAACATCAAACTGAGTGGATGGTGTAGCCTAGTAATTACGCTTGCCATAGATATTGAGTGTCCCTGTACAGCTCATCCATACTGTAAATCTACAATGTCAGTGTTGAGGAAGTGTCAACCAAAAGAGAACTTAGTCTTGTGGGAGAGGTTATATGTGACATACTTATTCATCAACACAGATCAACATGAACTAAAATAAATCATCTCCTTTTTGTACATAGTGGATGTCAATAGAACAAAAAATAAGCCAAACAGTGGTTCTATCAGTATTTGAGCTAAGAATATGACTGTCCTCGTATTGTGTCAGGTCATGTGACTGCAGTGTATTCTGTGGTTGGTCAGGTCATGTGACTGCAGTGTATTCTGTGGTTGGTCAGGTCATGTGACTGCAGTGTATTCTGTGGTTGGTCAGGTCATGTGACTGCAGTGTATTCTGTGGTTGGTCAGGTCATGTGACTGCAGTGTATTATGTGGTTGGAAAAAAACAAAGAAAAGCAAAAACTGAGAGGTGAAGTGACTGCTTTGTCCAACTGTGTCCTCTGTTTGCTCCAATGATGTATAGGACCTATCCCACACCTGTGATCAAAATGTCCTACCTACCTTATCTACATACCTACTGTACCTACCTAGAAACCTACAATATATACAGACTGATGTACAGTACCAGTCAAAAGTTTGGACATGCCAACTCATTCCAGTGTTTTTCTTTAATTTTACTATTTTCTACATTGTAGAATAACTGTGAAGACATCAAAACTATTAAATTACACACATGGAATCATGTAGTAACCAAAAAAGTGTTAAACAAACCAAAATATGTTTTATATTTGAGATTCTTCAAAATAGCCACCCTTTTGCCTTGATGACAGCTTTGCACATTCTTGGCATTTTCTCAACCAGCTTCACGAGGTAGTCACCTGGAATGCGTTTCAATTAACAGTTGTGCCTTCTTAATATTAATTTGTGGAACTTATTTCCTTCTTAATGCGTTTGAGACAGTTGTTTGTGTTCTGACAAGGTGGGGGTGGTATACAGAAAGCCATATTTGGTTAACGACCAAGTCCATATTAAGGCAAGAACAGCTCAAATAGGCAAAGAGAAATGACAGTCCATCATTACTTTAAGACATGAAGGTCAGTCAATCTGGAATATTGAAAGAAAAGTTTCTTCAAGTGCAGTCACAAAAACCTTCAAGTGCTATGGTGGAACTGCCTCTCTTGAGGACCGCCACAGGAAAGGAAGACCCAGACTTACCTCTGCTGCAGAGGATAAGTTCATTAGAGTTACCAGCCTCAGAAATTGCAGCCCAAATAAATGCTTCGCAGAGTTCAAGTAACAGACACATCTCAACATCAACTGTTCACATGAGAAGGCGTGAATCAGGCCTTCATGGTCGAATTTCTGCAAAGAAACCACTACTAAAGGACACAAATAAGAAGAGACTTACTTGGGCCAAGAAAGACGAGCAATGGACATTAGACATTTCCAACCAGTGTGTCTTTGTGAGATGCCGAGTAGGTGAAAGGATGATCTCCACGTGTGTGGTTCCCACTGTGAAGCATGGAGGAGGAGGTGGGATTGTGTGGGGGTGATTTTTGGTGACACTGGTGATTTATTTAGAATTAAAGGCACACTTCACCAGCATCCCATCTGGTTTACACTTAGTCCCACTATCATTTGTTTTTCAACAAGACAATAACCCTGTAAGGGTTTTCCTGTGGTGAAGGAGAAGTGGACCAAAATGCAGCGTGGTGGTTATTCATGTTCTTTAATAAAGGAATTAGACATGAAATAACTAACAAAACAATAAATGTGCGAAAACCTAAACAGTCCGATCTGGTGCAAACACAGAGACAGGAACAATCACCCACAAACACACAGTGAAACCCCGGCTACCTAAGTATGATTCTCAATCAGAGACAACTAATGACACCTGCCTCTGATTGAGAACCATACTAGGCCGAAACATAGAAATACCCAAAACCTAGAAAAACAAACATAGACTGCCCACCCAACTCACGCCCTGACCATACTAAATAATGACAAAACAAAGGAAATAAAGGTCAGAACGTGACAAACCCAAAACACAGCTCCAGGCTGAGTAAGGGCTATTTGACCAATAAGGAAAGTGATAGAGTGCTGCATCAGATGACCTGGCCCCCACAATCAACCGACCTCAATCAAATGTAGATGGTTTGGGATGAGTTAAGACCGCAGAGGGAAGGAAAAGAGCCAACAAGTGCTCATTATATGTGGGAACTCCTTCAAGCCTGTTGGAAAAACATTCCAGATTAAGCTGGTTGAGAGAATGCCAAGTGTGTGCAAAGCTGTAATCAAGGCAAAAGGTGGCTACTTTGAAGAATCTAAAATATATTTTGATTCGTTTAACACTTATTTGGTTACTAGATGATTCCATCTGTGTTATTTCATAGTTTTGATGTCTTCACTATTATTCTAAAATGTAGAAAATAGTAAAAATAAAGAAAACCCTTGAATGAGTGGGTGTGTCCAAACTTTTGACTGGTACTGTGTATGACAAGAGGTCCCAAACACTGTATCATTGAGTTGTGAATAAATCTGTCTTTTGTTAGCAGTTGGTATTTGGGGTGTTTTGTCAGAACCTTATTTCACTGTGTTGTCACTGTCAACAAGATTCCAGGCTAAACTATTAGAACAGGAACTGTGAAAACAAAATGGTGTCTTTTCTCTCATGAAAATACGCTGTATTCTTGTTGTTGTTTTATTTTTGTCTGCAACAGCCAGGGGTGTGGTGAGGTAAAACCAATGAGGTGGAATGGATCAGGATGATGAAGAAGGAATTACGCCTCTCTCTCATCCTCCTGCTGTTCTTCCTCTCCTGGCTCCTCTGTCCTTCTGTCATTGTGTCTTTCTGTGCATGACTAATTAACCCACGGCCTCTCAGTCTCATGTGATTGTGTCTTGTCTTTCTGTGCATGACTAACTAACCCACGGCCTCTCCAGTCTCATGTGATTGTGTCTTGTCTTTCTGTGCATGACTAACTAACCCACGGCCTCTCAGTCTCATGTGATTGTGTCTTGTCTTTCTGTGCATGACTAACTAACCCACGGCCTCTCAGTCTCATGTGATTGTGTCTTGTCTTTCTGTGCATGACTAACTAACCCACGGCCTCTCAGTCTCATGTGATTGTGTCTTGTCTTTCTGTGCATGACTAACTAACCCACGGCCTCTCAGTCTCATGTGATTGTGTCTTGTCTTTCTGTGCATGACTAACTAACCCACGGCCTCTCAGTCTCATGTGATTGTGTCTTGTCTTTCTGTGCATGACTAACTAACCCACGGCCTCTCAGTCTCATGTGATTGTGTCTTGTCTTTCTGTGCATGACTAACTAACCCACGGCCTCTCAGTCTCATGTGATTGTGTCTTGTCTTTCTGTGCATGACTAACTAACCCACGGCCTCTCAGTCTCATGTGATTGTGTCTTGTCTTTCTGTGCATGACTAACTAACCCACGGCCTCTCAGTCTCATGTGATTGTGTCTTGTCTTTCTGTGCATGACTAACTAACCCACGGCCTCTCAGTCTCATGTGATTGTGTCTTGTCTTTCTGTGCATGACTAACTAACCCACGGCCTCTCAGTCTCATGTGATTGTGTCTTGTCTTTCTGTGCATGACTAACTAACCCACGGCCTCTCAGTCTCATGTGATTGTGTCTTGTCTTTCTGTGCATGACTAACTAACCCACGGCCTCTCAGTCTCATGTGATTGTGTCTTGTCTTTCTGTGCATGACTAACTAACCCACGGCCTCTCAGTCTCATGTGATTGTGTCTTGTCATTCTGTGCATGACTAACTAACCCACGGCCTCTCAGTCTCATGTGATTGTGTCTTGTCTTTCTGTGCATGACTAACTAACCCACGGCCTCTCAGTCTCATGTGATTGTGTCTTGTCTTTCTGTGCATGACTAACTAACCCACGGCCTCTCAGTCTCATGTGATTGTGTCTTGTCTTTCTGTGCATGACTAACTAACCCACGGCCTCTCAGTCTCATGTGATTGTGTCTTGTCTTTCTGTGCATGACTAACTAACCCACGGCCTCTCAGTCTCATGTGATTGTGTCTTGTCTTTCTGTGCATGACTAACTAACCCACGGCCTCTCAGTCTCATGTGATTGTGTCTTGTCTTTCTGTGCATGACTAACTAACCCACGGCCTCTCAGTCTCATGTGATTGTGTCTTGTCTTTCTGTGCATGACTAACTAACCCACGGCCTCTCAGTCTCATGTGATTGTGTCTTGTCTTTCTGTGAATGACTAACTAACCCACGGCCTCTCAGTCTCATGTGATTGTGTCTTGTCTTTCTGTGCATGACTAACTAACCCACGGCCTCTCAGTCTCATGTGATTGTGTCTTGTCTTTCTGTGAATGACTAACTAACCCACGGCCTCTCAGTCTCATGTGATTGTGTCTTGTCTTTCTGTGCATGACTAACTAACCCACGGCCTCTCAGTCTCATGTGATTGTGTCTTGTCTTTCTGTGCATGACTAACTAACCCACGGCCTCTCAGTCTCATGTGATTGTGTCTTGTCTTTCTGTGCATGACTAACTAACCCACGGCCTCTCAGTCTCATGTGATTGTGTCTTGTCTTTCTGTGCATGACTAACTAACCCACGGCCTCTCAGTCCCATGTGATTGTGTCTTGTCTTTCTGTGCATGACTAACTAACCCACGGCCTCTCAGTCTCATGTGATTGTGTCTTGTCTTTCTGTGCATGACTAACTAACCCACGGCCTCTCAGTCTCATGTGATTGTGTCTTGTCTTTCTGTGCATGACTAACTAACCCACGGCCTCTCCAGTCTCATGTGATTGTGTCTTGTCTTTCTGTGCATGACTAACTAACCCACGGCCTCTCCAGTCTCATGTGATTGTGTCTTGTCTTTCTGTGCAAGACTAACTAACCCACGGCCTCTCCAGTCTCATGTGATTGTGTCTTGTCTTTCTGTGCATGACTAACTAACCCACGGCCTCTCAGTCTCATGTGATTGTGTCTTGTCTTTCTGTGCATGACTAACTAACCCACGGCCTCTCCAGTCTCATGTGATTGTGTCTTGTCTTTCTGTGCATGACTAACTAACCCACGGCCTCTCAGTCTCATGTGATTGTGTCCTCGTTTTGCTTTTCTTATAATGTAATCAATCACCAACCAGGAACTCAGTCACTTATGTTAGCTAAACTGCTGTGGGTAGAAGTTTACCTTAGGCACAGATCTAGGATCAGCTTACTCTCCCACAATTCTAACAAGCCATTAGGAGTTGGAAGTCCAAACAGACCTTAGAGCAGTGTATCTAGTGTGTTGTGTTTGTCTGGAACAGGGGTGACGTGGAGTGACACAGGGCTGCAGGTCATCATCCCCGGAGAGGAGATCATCATGGAGGAGACGATAAACAACATACATTCTGTGGTTGGAGAGAAGTAAGACCTTCTCCTTCCCTCCTCTTCCTCTTCTCCCTCCTCCTTTTCGTCGTCCTCCTCCTCCTCTTCTCCCTCCTCTTCCTCCTCCTTCTCTTCTTCCTCCTTCCCCTACTCCCCACCCCACTTCCTCCTCTTCTTCCTCCCTTTTTCCACCTTCTCCTACTCCCCACCTCTCCCATCTCCTTTCCCACCTCCTCCTCATCCTCCTCTTCCTCCTCCTCCCCCTTCTTCGTTTTGGTCAGGGCTGAATATCTTGGTAACACCTCACAGTTTCTGTCATCATGTGCTGCAGTGAGATGGTGTTCACCATCCAGAAGGCTTCTGTTTCTAGATGGTTAACTGTGTTAGTTAGTGTGTAGACTAGTGCAGTACTGTGTGCATACATACAGTGCCTTCAGAAAGTATTCATAGTACTCATTGACTTTTTCCACATTTTGTTACGTTACAGCCTTTTTCTAGAATTGATAAAATAAATAAAAATGTTCAGCACACAATAACCCATAGTGACAAAGCGAATAAACAGGTTTTTAGAAAATTTGGCAAATGTATTAAAATTGAAAAACAGAAATACCTTATTTACATAACTATTCAGACCCCTTTCTATGAGACTCAAAATTGAGCTCAGGTGCATCCTGTTTCCATTGAACATCCTTGAGATGTTTCTACAACTTGATTGGAGTCCACCTGTGTTAAATTCAATTGATTGGACATGATTTGGAAAGGCACACATCTGTCCATATAAGGTCCCACAGTTGACAGTGCATGTCAGAGCAAAAACCAAGCCATGAGGTTGAAGGAATTGTCTGTAGAGCTCCGAGACAGTATTGTGTCGAGGCACAGATCTGGGGAAGGGTACCAACATTTTTTTGCAGCATTGAAGGTCCCCAAGAACACAGTGGCCTCCATCATTCTTACATGGAAGAAGTTTGGAACCACCAAGACTCTTCCTAGAGCTGGCTGCCTGGCTGACCAATCAGGGGAGAAGGGCCTTGGTCAGGAAGGATCAAGTACCCAATGGTCACTCTTTTTATTTATTAGTATTTTTGTAAAAAAAAAAAATACCCCTTTTTCTCCCCAATTTCATGGTTTCCAATTGGTAGTTACAGTCTTGTCTCATTGCGGCAACTCTCGTACGGACTCAGGAGAGGCGAAGGTTGAGAGCCGTCCATCCCCCGAAACACAACCCAACCAAGCTGCACTGCTTCTTGACACGATGCCCACTTAACCCGGAAGCCAGCCGCACCAACGTGGAGGAGGAAATACTGTACACCTAGTGACCGTGTCAACGTGCACTGCACCCGGACCGCCACCGGAGTAGCTAGTGTGCGATGGGACAAGGACATCCCTGCCGGCCTAACCCGGACGACGCTGAGCCAATTGTGCGCCACCCCATTGGTTTCCCGGTCACAGCCGGCTGCGACAGAGCCTGGACTCGAACCCAGAACCCGATGGTCACTCTGACAGAGCTCTAGAGTTCCTCTGTGGAGATTGGAAAACATTTCAGAAGGACAATCATCTCTGCAGCACTCCACCAATCAGGCCTTTATGGTAGAGTTACCAGACGGAAGCCACTCTTCAGTAAAAGGCACAGGAGTTTGCCAAAATGCACCTAAAGAAACAAGATTCTCTGGTCTGATGAAACCAAGATTGAACTCTTTGGTCTTTTTTAAAAAAGCTTTTAAAGCTATAAACCCGGACAAGTTATGAAAAATAAATAAAAAAACTAATAGTGCAAGTCAATATGCATTATAACTGTTAGACTAATGGTACATCACAGTTGAAGTTGGGTCGATGTGTCGTTTTACCAGACTTGGTAACCATCTGTCTACGGCACAATTTGCACCGAACATTGCTCTGCTCTTTGTCAGACTTCTAAAAGCCAAACCACTTCCAAATGACTGAAACAGTACAACCCTCTTTATCAATCATTTCTTTGTTGGAAGCTGCTCCTTTTCCATGGCTATCACTACCACTGTTTTCCTGGTTAATAGTGGCTACTCCATCACTCCAGGTGCTAAGTGTTTAGTGGGCGTGTACCTCTCCACGTGCATATTGTTACTTCTCCCCACGCTCCTGCTGGGTCACAGAGGTGAAATGGACTGTTGTACCTAATGATTCTATATCAACATTATTACAAATGTTAGAAGAGTAATAGAGTCATAGAGTAATAGAGTAGTAGAGTCATAGAGTAGTAGAGTAGTAGAGTAATATAGTAGTAGAGTAATAGAGTAATAGAGTAGTAGAGTCATAGAGTAATATAGTAGTAGAGTATTATAGTAGTAGAGTATTATAGTAGTAGAGTATTATAGTAGTAGAGTAGTAGAGTAATATAGTAGTAGAGTATTATAGTAGTAGAGTAGTAGAGTAATATAGTAGTAGAGTATTATAGTAGTAGAGTATTATAGTAGTAGAGTAGTAGAGTAATATAGTAGTAGAGTATTATAGTAGTAGAGTAATAGAGTCATAGAGTAATAGAGTAGTAGAGTAATAGAGTAGTAGAGTAATAGAGTAGTAGAGTAATATAGTAGTAGAGTATTATAGTAGTAGAGTATTATAGTAGTAGAGTATTATAGTAGTAGAGTAGTAGAGTAATATAGTAGTAGAGTATTATAGTAGTAGAGTAATAGAGTCATAGAGTAATAGAGTAGTAGAGTAATAGAGTAGTAGAGTAATATAGTAGTAGAGTATTATAGTAGTAGAGTATTATAGTAGTAGAGTAGTAGAGTAATATAGTAGTAGAGTATTATAGTAGTAGAGTAATAGAGTCATAGAGTAATAGAGTAGTAGAGTAATATAGTAGTAGAGTATTATAGTAGTAGAGTAATATAGTAGTAGAGTATTATAGTAGTAGAGTAGTAGAGTAATAGAGTAATAGAGGAATATAATAGTAGAGTAGTAGAGTAATAGAGTAATAGAGTAATATAGGAATATAATAGTAGAGTAGTAGAGTAATATAGTAGTAGAGTAATAGAGTAGTAGAGTAATAGAGTAATAGAGTAGTAGAGTAATATAGTAGTAGAGTAATAGAGTAATAGAGTAGTAGAGTAATAGAGTAATAGAGGAATATAATAGTAGAGTAGTAGAGTAATATAGTAATAGAGGAATATAATAGTAGAGTAGTAGAGTAATATAGTAGTAGAGTAATAGAGTAGTAGAGTAATTATAATTATTGATATTGATTTATCGCCCAGCCCTACTGTATATGATCATGTATTTTTATGTAGGATGGTGTTAACCATCTGTGTTGTGTTGAAGGAGCCTGGAGGATGTAGTGTATGCCCTGAGGGACGAGGTACAGGAGCTCCAACAGGTGATTGTCCCCTCTGTGTCCCCATTATGCTGGCTTAAGACAGGCCTATGACAACTCAATATGGCATGCGACACTTTACACTGTTATGACGGAAGAAGTAGTAAAACTACCAAACGGAATGCTTTGTGGCATATGAAGCTGACCTTTGACCCCTCAACAGGACAATAAGAAGATGAAGAGGTCACTGGAGGAGGAGCAGAGGGCACGGAAAGAGCTGGATAAGGTTGTCCGGAGGGTGTTACAGAGTATGAATAACCACACCTGGGACGAGACTAACTTATGATGTGTGTGCAGATATGATTGCGTGCAGATACATGGTTGTGTGTGTGTTGAGCTAGGGCCCTGGCCCCACCTATAATAATGAGGAATGTCTTTGGATCCATCCGTGAACTAACATGGACCTGGAGTGGCACCTAGCGTTTAAGAGTGTCTGGCCTGTAACCGAAAGGTTGCTGATTTGAATCCCTGAGCCGTTCTGCTCTTGAGCAAGGCAGTTAACCCCCAACAACACCTGCTTCCTGGGCTCAGATGACGTGGATGTTGAATAAGCCAGCTCCCTGAACCTCTCTGATTCATAGGGGTTAGGTTAAATGTGGAAGACACATTTCAGTTGTATTACTGACCCTGGTATTGTACCAGTTGTACAACTGACCCTGGTATTGGTACTGAGTGGTATTGGTACTGACTGGTACTCAAATCAAATCAAATTGATTTATATAGCCCTTCGTACATCAGCTGATATCTCAAAGTGCTGTACAGAAACCCAGCCTAAAACCCCAAACAGCAAGCAATGCAGGTGTAGAAGCATGGTGGCTAGGAAAAACTCCCTAGAAAGGCCAAAACCTAGGAAGAAACCTAGAGAGGAACCAGGCTATGTGGGGTGGCCAGTCCTCTTCTGGCTGTGCCGGGTGGAGATTATAACAGAACATGGCCAAGATGTTCAAATGTTCATAAATGACCAGCATGGTCAAATAATAATAAGGCAGAACAGTTGAAACTGGAGCAGCAGCACGGTCAGGTGGACTGGGGGCAGCAAGGAGTCATCATGTCAGGTAGTCCTGATACTGGTATTGACTGGTACTGGTACTGACTGGTTCTGGTATTGACTGGTACTGGTACTGATTGGTACTGGTATTGACTGGTATTGGTACTGACTGGTACTGGTACAGTATTGATTGGTACTGACTGGTACTGGTACGCTTTGATGTAAAAAAGGAAGCGATTCCCAAACCTTCCACAACAAAGCCATCACCTACAGAGAGATGAACCTGGAGAAGAGTCCCCTAAGCAAGCTGGTCCCGGGGCTCTGTTCACAAACATAAACACACCCTACAGAGCCCCAGGACAGCAGCACAATTAGACCCAACCAAATCATGAGAAAACAAAAAGATAATTACTTGACACATTGGAAAGAATTAACAAAAAAACAGAGCAAAAGGCGGCAGAATACCTGACCACTGTGACTGACCCAAAATTAAGGAAAGCTTTGACTATGTACAGATTCAGTGAGCATAGCCTTGCTATTGAGAAAGGCCGCCGTAGGCAGACATGGCTCTCAAGAGAAGACAGGCTATGTGCTCACTGCCCACAAAATGAGGTGGAAACTGAGCTGCACTTCCTAACCTCCTGCCCAATGTATGACCATATCAGAGAGACATATTTCCCTCAGATTACACAGATCCACAAAGAATTCAAAAACAAATCCAATTTTGATAAACTCCCATATCTACTGGGTGAAATTCCACAGTGTGCCATCACAGCAGCAAGATTTGTGACCTGTTGCCACGAGAAAAGGGCAACCAGTGAAGAACACACACCATTGTAAATACAACCCATATTTATGCTTATTTATTTTATCTTGTGTCCTTTAACCATTTGTACATTGTTAAAACACTGTATATATATAATATGACATTTGTAATGTCTTTATTGTTTTGAAAATTCTGTATGTGTAATGTTTACTGTTAATTTTTATTGTTTATTTCACTTTATATATTATCTACCTCACTTGCTTTGGCAATGTTAACACATGTTTCCCATGCCAATAAAGCCCTAGAGAATCCAGTGGGTTCTGGTCGTCTTTAATAGTTGATTCTAAGATCTGTATTTGATCGTGTATATGTTTTTGCTCTTTATTCTTTGTTATAGAGCCAAACAGATTGGAGAAGTGGTTTACCCATACATCTCCATTTTGGATAGATAATTATTCGTGTTGTTGTTTGTTTAGTGTTTTCCAGTTTTCCCAGAAGTGGTTAGAGTCTATGGATTCTTCAATTACATTGAGCTGATTTCTGACGTGCTGTTCCTTCTTTTTCCGTAGTGTATTTCTGTATTGTTTTAGTGATTCACCATAGTGAAGGCGTAGACTCAGATTTTCCGGGTCTCTATGTTTTTGGTTGGACAGGTTTCTCAATTTCTTTCTTAGATTTTTGCATTCTTCATCAAACCATTTGTCATTATTGTTAATTTTCTTCGGTTTTCTATTTGAGATTTTTAGATTTGATAGGGAAGCTGAGAGGTCAAATATACTGTTAAGATTTTCTACTGCCAAGTTTACACCTTCACTATTACAGTGGAATGTTTTACCCAGGAAATTGTCTAAAAGGGATTGAATTTGTTGTTGCCTAATTGTTTTTTGGTAGGTTTCCAAACTGCATTCCTTCCACCTATAGCATTTCTTAATGTTACTCAGTTCCTTTGGCTTTGATGCCTCATGATTGAGTATTGCTCTGTTTAAGTAGACTGTGATTTTGCTGTGGTCTGATAGGGGTGTCAGTGGGCTGACTGTGAACGCTCTGAGAGACTCTGGGTTGAGGTCAGTGATAAAGTAGTCTACAGTACTACTGCCAAGAGATGAGCTATAGGTGTACCTACCATAGGAGTCCCCTCGAAGCCTACCGTTGACTATGTACATACCCAGCGTGCGACAGAGCTGCAGGAGTTGTGACCCGTTTTTGTTGGTTATGTTGTCATAGTTGTGCCTAGGGGGGCATATGGGGGAGGGAATGCTGTCACAGGCAGGTGTTTGTCCCCAGGCAGGTGTTTGTCCCCCTGTGTGCTGAGGGTGTCAGGTTCTTGTCCGGTTCTGGCATTTAGGTCGCCACAGACTAGTACATGTCCCTGGGCCTGGAAATGATTGATTTCCCCCTCCAGGATGGAGAAGCTGTCTTCATTAAAATATGGGGATTCTAGTGGGGGGATATAGGTAGCACACAGGTGGGCATTTTTCTCTGTTAGGATCATTTCCTTTTGAATTTCTAGCCAAATGTAGAATGTTCCTGTTTTGATTAATTTAATGGAGTGAGTTAGGTCTGCTCTATACCAAATTAGCATACCCCCTGAGTCCCTTCCCTGTTTCACACCTGGTAGTTTGGTGGATGGGACTACCAGCTCTCTGTAACCTAGAGGGCAACCAGTGGGTCCGTCTCCTCTATACCAGGCTTCTTGCAGGATGACAATGTCTGTATTACCGATTTCTTTGGTGAAGTCCGGGTTTCTGCTCTTTAGGCCAAAGGCAGATGACCTCAGGCCTTGGATATTCCAGGATGATATAATGAAGGCTTTTTGTTCCATAGAGTGTCCAATGTTGTTGGTCGTGGTTTGGCCTCAGGCCAGTAAGTGTGAGCAGAGCCTGCTGAGCATCTGGTACATGCCATTTGCTTGGGCGAGTGTGAGAGTGGGGGTTGGGACTGTTTGCCCGCTCACTACCTCACTCTCACTCTCTCACTCTCATTCTCTCACTCTCTCACTCTCATTCTCTCACGCTCTTTCTCTCTCTCTCTCTCTCTCATTCTCTCACTCTCTCACTCTCATTCTCTCACACTCTTTCTCTCTCTCTCTCTCTCTCTCTCTCTCTCTCTCTCTCTCTCTCACTCTCTCACTCTTCTCTCTCTCTCTCTCTCTCTCTCTCTCTCTCTCTCCTCTCTTCCTCTCTTCCTCTCTCTCTCTCTCTCTCTCTCTCTCTCTCTCTCTCTCTCTCTCTCTCTCTCTTCCTCTCTCTCTCTCACTCTCTCTCTCTCACTCTCTCTCTCTCTCTCTCTCTCTCTCTCACTTTTATCAATCTCCCTCTTTTTACTCAGAGAGAAAGTACCAGCCAGTCACTGGCAGTTTCACAATGTGCTCTTTCTTTCTTTCTTTCTTTCTTTCTTTCTTTCTTTTCAAAGCCGTAAATCAATCAGCTGTGGATGCGCACACACAACACACACACACACACACATTCTCCTCTCTGTCTATTAAACGGCCATTGATCATTTAGAGATTACATGTATTGTGAAGTCCATTTATTTCTAGTCCTTACAATATACACACACCAGAAAGAATGAAAGAGAGAGAAGAAGTGAAGGATGAATTGATAGATGGAAGGATAAGAGAACACACTGTATTTCCCTTTAAAGGTTTGTTATTGTACCGGACACTGTCTTCTTTTCTAGGTCTGTTCTGTGTCTTCTAGCCTGAAAAGCCCATCCACGTGCTCCCTTTGTCAAGGAAAGCAATAAGGCTCCATTGAATGGCTCTGAATGGGGCCTGCGAGGCAGGCCTTAGAGGCCGGTCCACCTCTATTCTTTAGCCTCCTATCTAATTGGAGCTGAAATGAAATGGAGGTTTCTTATGAAACTAGTCTTTGTTTGGTCGGTAGCGCTGGTAATTCAGAAACAATAGGCAGGGAGGCCATTGATAATAACATATGCAGTCTGCTGGAGACAGAGAGAGGCAGAGAAGGCAGGAAAACACTGGTGAGCGTATATGAGAATGGGGAGAGAAGAAGAGATGATAGGAGGAGTGATATGAACAACGGGGAGAACAGAGGTATAGCGAGTGAGTGGCTCTGGACAACAGCAGACAGTGTCTCAGTCAGGAGTTGAGAGAACTAAAATATGATTGGATGATATGTAGTGTAGAGCAGACAGAGCTTGGGGAAGACAGTGTGTGACTTCATTAAAGGGGTCAGGGCATAACAGAAGGACAGGCTTACAGATTCGTGAGCTGGTGGTTGGTCAGAAGCTGCTGGCAGTGTTATTTTCTCTCCCCTCTCTCTCTTTGCCATTTCTCTCTCCAGCTAAAGTTTAGGTCAGAGTGAGCTCTATGGCTGAGTGTATTCTGTCAGAGCAGAGACACAGGGCTGAAGATAGAGACATAGAGTTGATCACGTGTTACTGTTTCTTCCCTGCTTTGGAAAGTTAAGAGAATCACTCAATATAAAAAGCTTCAGCCCTGACCGATGGGATTCCTCTGAATGACGGGATACTTCTGAATGACGGGATACTTCTGAATGATGGGATACTTCTGAATGACGGGATACTTCTGAATGACGGGATACTTCTGAATGACGGGATACGTCTGAATGAATGGATACTTCTGAATGACGGGATACTTCTGAATGACGGGATACTTCTGAATGACGGGACACTTCTGAATGACGGGATACTTCTGAATGACGGGATACTTCTGAATGACGGGATACTTCTGAATGACGGAATACTTCTGAATGATGGGATACTTCTGAATGATGGGATACTTCTGAATGATGGGATACTTCTGAATGACGGGATACTTCCCTCACTGAGAATATCATGTGGAACTAAATCTGAAAAATATATTTGGATTGAAATGGGAGCGGAGCAATGGGAGCAGAGCATTCAGAGTCGGCAGGTATGGTATGTCTTTTCTCTTCCCATGGGGTATTTAGTGTTCCCTACACCTGTGGTTGTGCTTTCAGTTTGTTGGGTGTGCATACTTTAAACTCAGGGGAGTTAGAGAGAATATTCACCTCACCTATTCTCAATGGATGGACACAAGGTGTTGTTGAACGTGTTATGCAGCTGAAAGAAAGAGAGACCCCAGTGACTGAGGGGAGGGGAGGGGAGAGGAGAGGAGGGAAGAGGAGAGGAGGGAAGAGGAGAGGAGAGGAGAGGAGAGGAGAGGAGAGGAGAGGAGAGGAGAGGAGAGGAGAGGAGAGGAGAGGAGGAGAGGAGAGGAGAGGAGAGGAGAGGAGAGGAGAGGAGACAAAAGGAGGAGAGGGGAGAGGAGAGGAGAGGAGAGGAGAGGAGAGGAGAGGAGAGGAGAGGAGAGGAGAGGAGAGGAGAGGAGAGGAGAGGAGAGGAGAGGAGAGGAGAGGAGAGGAGACAAAAGGAGGAGAGGGGAGAGGAGAGGAGAGGAGAGGAGAGGAGAGGAGAGGAGAGGAGAGGAGAGGAGAGGAGAGGAGAGAGGAGAGGAGAGGAGAGGAGAGGAGAGGAGAGGAGAGGAGAGGAGAGGAGAGGAGAGGAGAGGAGAGGAGAGGAGAAGAGACAAAGGAGGAGAGGGGAGAGGAGAGGAGGAGAGAAGAGGGAGTGAACATTGTATCGTTGTCCAGAAGAAAGCATCTCTAAGAGTTCTGTGTGAGTGAACGTCTTTAAACAGCCATGAGACACTCCATGAGACACTCCATGTGCATGTTGGGGTTAGAGGAAACGTGAACTTACATCAGTCTCCCTCTAATGGCTATGATTAGGACTGGAGGAGGGTAGGATGAAGCTAGAGCGCTATCTGAAGCCACTCATGTAGTAATGCTGATATCTTGGCACCAGGTGGCAGTGTTGGTCAATAAATTAAATCCTTCTAGGAGTGTTCAATGAATTGTAAATTCTACCACTAGGTGGCAAAGAAACATCCCAGTAGTGACTCCTCCCAGAAATATGTGTGTGTGTTTATTTATTTGTATGCAGTTGAGTGAGTGTTGGCAGTAGCAGTAAGCAGGAATGGTTGGCATGCTTGAATTTCTGTGTAACACAGTTAAACCCAATGTTTGTGTTTGTGGCACAGTTAAACCCAATGTGTGTGTTTGTGTGTGGAAGCATGTGTGTGTGACAACGGTCAGCAGAAGTGGCTGGTAATCAGGCAGTGGGAAAACAGGGTGGCAGCACTCTGAGACATTTGATGGGAGATTATCCTAAAATTATCCCTAGATTTACTCCAACCCAGCTGGAGAGAGAGAGAGGTCTTGTCCACGGATGGGGATAGAAGGAGGGAGAGAACATTGGACGGAGGAGTGGGTGTAATGAGTCTGACAGTGTTGGTACATTGGGTTAATGAACCATGTTAATCCAAATCAAACAGCCATAAGCAGCAGATTGGACTCCAAGCAGTGGATATTTGGTTAGAGGACAACCTATAGAGACTGAGTATCCAAGCTAACTGTGTGACAGAATGCTGTGAGCTACAAACAAAGGGGGACACCTAGTCAGTTGCACAACTGAATGCATTCAACTGAAATGTGTCTTCCTCATTTAACCCTCTGAACCAGAGAGGTGCGGGGGCCTGCCTTAATGGACATCCACAGCGCCAGGGGAACAGTTGTTGGGTTTTAACTGCCATGTTCAAGGGTATGACGACAGATTTTTCCACTTGCCGGGTCAGGGACTTGAACCAGTGACCTTTCGGTTACTTTCCCAACGCTCTTAACCTCTAGGCTACCTGTCTCCTCTGACATGTTTACTGAACACTTATCACAGAGTTGCTCTATGCCACTTATCTCTCAATGAAGGCCTCCAACACACACACACACACACACACACACACACACACACACACACACACACACACACACACACACACACACACACACACACACACACACACACACACACAGACAGTGCATGTGTGTGTGGGGTTGAGTGCATGTTATCCATGTGAATAATTGGGGCACTTCCCCTATGGTATTACCCCCACCCCACCACCACCACCTTGTAGTGCACACACACGCAGTCGAATGTATACAACACCCTTCTAAAAAGAGAGGGGTGGTAGAGGGAGAGAGGGGGTGGTAGGGGGTGAGAGGGGGTGGTAGAGAGAGAGAGGGGGTGGTAATGGGAGAGAGGGGGTGGTAGGGGGTGAGAGGGGGTGGTAGAGGGAGAGAGGGGGTGGTAGAGGAGAGGTGGTTGGTGGAGGGGGGGTGGTATAGTGGAGAGAGGGTGGTGGTAGTAGAGGGAGAGAGGGGTGTGGGGGGTGTGGGGTTGATAGGGGAGAGTGAGGGGTGGGAGAGGGAAGAGGGGGTTGTAGAGCGGGATAGAGGAGTCGGGGGGATTAGGGGGGAGGGTAGGGTTAGATGGGAGAGGGGGTGGTTTAGAGGGGAGAGGGATGTGGTGGTTAGAGGGAGAGATGGGGGTGGTAGAGGGAGAGAGGGGGTGATAGGGGGCGAGAGGGGGTGGTAGAGGGAGAGAGGGGGAAAACGGGAGGAATGACAAAACCTGTGAGAACTGTATGACAATTGGAGACAGACCAATACTGTGGAGAGAGAGTGGAGGATGTGATGGATGGAGACGGAGGGAGGGAGGAAGCAGAGGTTTAAGTACGATCTTTCGTGGCGCTGTGACTTCCTGGAGTTCCTTCTTCTTCCTTGGTCTGGTTTTTTGTAGGGTGAGTAAGGTTGGGTGGGAGGGATTGATGGCGACGGATGGATGAGAGGGATGGATGGAGATGGATGCATGGAGACAGTGGGAGGGATGGATGGATGGAGATGGATGGATGGAGACGGAGGGAGGGGAGGATGGATGGATGGAGATGGGTGGATGGATGGAGATGGAGGGGGGGGGGTGGATGGAGATGGATGGAGACGGAGGGAGGGAGGGAGGGATGGATAGAGCTGGATGATGGAGACAGAGCGAGGGGAGGGATGGATGGAGACAGGAAATGATGAGAGAGTGAGAGAGAGGGATGAGGGGAAGTAGAGGAGGCTAAACTGCCTGGGTCTAAGTGAGAGAGGGAGATGTTTTATTTATTTATTTCACCTTTATTTACCCAGGTAGGCTAGTTGAGAACACCTTTATTTAACCAGGTAGGCTAGTTGAGAACACCTTTATTTAACCAGGTAGGCTAGTTGAGAACACCTTTATTTAACCAGGTAGGCCAGTTGAGAACACCTTTATTTAACCAGGTAGGCCAGTTGAGAACACCTTTATTTAACCAGGTAGGCCAGTTGAGAACACCTTTATTTAACCAGGTAGGCCAGTTGAGAACACCTTTATTTAACCAGGTAGGCCAGTTGAGAACACCTTTATTTAACCAGGTCGGCCAGTTGAGAACACCTTTACTTAACCAGGTAGGCCAGTTGAGAACACCTTTATTTAACCAGATAGGCCAGTTGAGAACACCTTTATTTAACCAGGTCGGCCAGTTGAGAACAAGTTCTCATTTACAACTGCGACCTGGCCAAATAAAGCAAAGCAGTGCGACAACAACACACAGTTACACATGGAATAAACAAACAGTAACACAATAGAAAAATCTATATACAGTGTGTGCAAATGAAGTAAGATTAGGGAGGTAAGGCAATAAATAGGCCATAGTGGCAAATTAATTTGAATTGAGCAATTAAACACTGGAGTGGTAGATGTGCAGAAGATGATGTGCAAGTAGAGATACTGGGGTGCAAAAGAGCAACAACAAAAAATATAACAACATGGGGATGAGGTACAGTGGGGCAAAAAAGTATTTAGTCATCCACCAATTGTGCAAGTTCTCCCACTTAAAAAGATGAGAGAGGCCTGTAATTTTCATCATAGGTACACTTCAACTATGACAGACAAAATAATAATTGCTCCCACAGTTGATTTCTTCAAACCAAGCTGCTTACCTATTGCAGATTTAGTCTTCCCAGCCTGGTGCAGGTCTACAATTTAGTTTCTGGTGTCCTTTGACAGCTCTTTGGTCTTGGCCATAGTGGAGTTTGGAGTGTGACTGTTTGAGGTTGTGGACAGGTGTCTTTTATACTGATAACAAGTTCAAACAGGTGCCATTAAGCTTGATTGGAGGTTTGTTAACACAGTGTCCAACGAAGGGCAAGATGTATACAGAATGTTGTCGTCTGCATAGAGGTGGATCAAAGAATCACCCGCAGCAATATCATTCATATATACAGAGAAAAGAGTCGGCCCAAGAATTGAACCCTGTGGCACCCCCATAGAGACTGCCAGAGGTCCGTACAACAGGCTCTCCGATTTGACACACTGAACTCTGTCTGAGAAGTAGTTGGTGAACCAGGCGAGGCAGTCATTTGAGAAACCAAGGCTGTTGAGTCTGCCGATAAGAATACGGTGATTCACAGAGTCAAAAGCCTTGGCCAGGTCGATGAATACGGCTGCACAGTATTGTCTTTTATCGATGGCAGTTATGATATCGTTTAGGACCTTGAGCGTGGCTGAGGTGCACCCATGACCAGCTGCATAGTGGAGAAGGTACGGTGGGATTCGAAATGGTCGGTGATCTGTTTGTTAACTTCGCTTTTGAAGACCTTAGAAAGGCACGGCAAGATGGATATAGATCTGTAACAGTTTGGGTCTAGAGTGTCTCCCCCTTTGAAGAGGGGGATGACCTGGGCAGCTTTCCAATCAGACGACACGAAAGAGAGGTTGAATAGGCTAGTAATAGGGGTTGAAACAATTTCAGCAGATCATTTTAGAAAGAGAGGGTCCAGATTGTCTAACCCGGCTGTTTTGTAGGGATCCAGATTTTGCAGCTCTTTCAGAACATCAGCTATCTGGATTTGGGTGAAGGAGAAGCTGGGGGGGCTTAGGTAAGTTGCTGCAGGGGGTGCAGAGCTGTTGGCCGGGGTAGAGGTAGCCAGGTGGAAAGCATGGCCAGCCGTAGAAAATGCTTATTGAAATTCTCGATTATCGTAGATTTATCGGTGGTGACAGTGTTTCCTAGCCTCAATGCAGTGGGCAGCTGGGAGGAGGTGCTCTTATTCTCCATGGACCTTACAGTGTCCCAGAACGTTTTGGAATAGTGCTACAAGATGCAAGCTTCTGTCCTTAGCTTTCCTAACTGCCTGTGTATATTGGATCCTTACTTCCTGAAAAGTAGCATATCGCGGGGGCTATTCGATGCTAATGCAGAACGCCACATGATGTTTTTGTGCTGGTCAAGGGCAGTCTGGTCTGGAGTAAACCAAGTGTTATATCTGTTCTTAGTTCTACATTTTTTGAATGGGGTTTATTTAAGATGGTGAGGAAATCCTCTACTGACGGGATGAGGTCAATATCCTTCCAGGATACCCGGGCCAGGTCGATTAGAAAGGCCTGCTCGCTAAAGTGTTTTAGGGGAGCGTTTGACAGTGATGAGGGGTGGTCATTTGATCTTGGACCCATTACGGACGCAGGCAATGAGGCTGTGATCGCTGTGAGGAAGGAGAGAGAGAGAGAGGGATGAGGGGAAGGAGAGGAGAGGAGGCAAAACTGACTGAGACGAAGTGAGAGAGAGGGATGAGGGGAAGGAGAGGAGAGGAGGCAAAACTGACTGGGACGAAGTGAGAGAGAGGGATGAGGGGAAGGAGAGGAGAGGAGGCAAAACTGACTGGGACGAAGTGAGAGAGAGGGATGAGGGGAAGGAGAGGAGAGGAGGCAAAACTGACTGGGACGAAGTGAGAGAGAGGGATGAGGGGAAGGAGAGGAGAGGAGGCAAAACTGACTGGGACAAAGTGAGAGAGAGGGATGAGGGGAAGGAGAGGAGGCAAAACTGACTGGGATGAAGTGAGAGAGAAGGATGAGGGGAAGGAGAGGAGAGGAGGCAAACTGACTGGGACAAAGTGAGAGAGAGGGATGAGGGGAAGGAGAGGAGAGGAGGCAAAACTGACTGGGACAAAGTGAGAGAGAGGGATGAGGGGAAGGAGAGGAGAGGAGGCAAAACTGACTGGGACAAAGTGAGAGAGAGGGATGAGGGGAAGGAGAGGAGAGGAGGCAAAACTGACTGGGACAAAGTGAAAGAGAGGGATGAGGGGAAGGAGAGGAGAGGAGGCAAAACTGACTGGGACAAAGTGAGAGAGAGGGAGGGGAAGGAGAGGAGAGGAGGCAAAACTGACTGGGTCAAAGTGAGAGAGAGGGATGAGGGGACGAGGATAGTTCACCCAAAACCCCTGACACACACACACACTGCAGCAGGGTTATGGTCACGTCCCAGCGGGCTATGAACTTCACTGTAGTTGTTGCCAAAGCAATGTAGTTAGTCATTGACCCCTGACACCTCGTTTTCCGTCTCTGGCTCATTGAAAGACTTGATTGACAGCCAACCTAGCCAGACACACAGACAGACAGGACAGACAGGACTCCAGCCATTTTATTCTACACATACACGCACTGGAAGTGTGTGTGTATGTATGTGTGTGTGTGTGTGTGTGTGTGTGTGTGTGTGTGTGTTGCTGCATGGAAGTCAGTGAGGCCGAGAAGTTACAATAAAAAGTACAATAATTCTAGTAATTCAACATACTGTAGACCCCTGCACCTACACACTTAGGAATATTGGATTTTTGATGGATTTGATTGGCTAATACGGCAGGGCAGCAGAACAGAATCAGAATGTAGCCCTAAATTCCAATTCCAACTACAATTGACTCAGTACTCTATTGCACTTGCATGGACTGTATTCATCTAGCCAGGCAGGGGCAGTGGCATAGAAGGCTAGTCTTTTGTTTGAATGTGTCTGTGTTCATCTCCCTTTCCCCTCCTTTGCCTTCCATTCTCTGTCTCTCTCTCTCTCCCTCTCCCTCTCTCTCTCTCTCTCTCTCTCTCTCTGTCTCTCTCTGTCTCTCTCTGTCGCTCTCTCTCTCTCTCCCTCTCTCTCTCTCTCTCTCTCTCTCTCTCTCTCTCTCTCTGTCTCTCTCTGTCTCTCTCTGTCGCTCTCTCTCTCTCTCTGTCTCTCTCTCTGTCTCTCCCTCTCTCTCTCTCTCTGTCTCTCTCTGTCTCTCTCTGTCGCTCTCTCTCTCTCTCTCTCTGTCTCTCTCTTTCTCTCTCTGTCTCTCTCTTTCTCTCTCTGTCTCTCTCTGTCTCTCTCTCTCTCTCTCTCTCTCTCTGTCTCTCTCTGTCTCTCTCTGTCGCTCTCTCTCTCTGTCTCTCTCTCTCTCTCTGTCTCTCCCTCTCTCTCTCTCTGTCTCTCTCTTTCTCTCTCTGTCTCTCTCTTTCTGTCTCTTTCTCAGAGGGATAGCTCTTATCTAGATTCTTCCCAGTAACACATTAACCTCTCCTCTCTTATCTCTATACTGGTCATTAGTGGCAAAACCCTTCACGTTCTATTGACAGGACACACACAGAGGTGTGTGTGTTGAGTTATCATGGTGAGATCTGCTGAGTTGGAGATCCAGGATGGTAATATTGTGTGAGTGCATTGGTTGTTGTGTGTTTTAAGTACAAACTGTTTCAACATTTTGAATGTTGATTTTTTTGTAGGAAATAACGTTCCTCTTCAACACCCACTGCTAGCCTCCAATACGGGCAGCTAACGCCAGCTATTCAGAACACCCACTGCTAGCCTCCAATAGGGCAGCTAACGCCAGCTATTCAGAACACCCACTGCTAGCCTCCAATACGGGCAGCTAACGCCAGCTATTCAGAACACCCCACTGCTAGCCTCCAATACGGGCAGCTAACGCCAGCTATTCAGAACACCCACTGCTAGCCTCCAATACGGGCAGCTAACGCCAGCTATTCAGAACACCCACTGCTAGCCTCCAATACGGGCAGCTAACGGCAGCTATTCAGAACACCCACTGCTAGCCTCCAATACGGGCAGCTAACGCCAGCTATTCAGAACACCCACTGCTAGCCTCCAATACGGGCAGCTAACGCCAGCTATTCAGAACACCCACTGCTAGCCTCCAATACGGGCAGCTAACGGCAGCTATTCAGAACACCCACTGCTAGCCTCCAATACGGGCAGCTAACGGCAGCTATTCAGAACACCCACTGCTAGCCTCCAATACGGGCAGCTAACGCCAGCTATTCAGAACACCCACTGCTAGCCTCCAATACGGGCAGCTAACGGCCAGCTATTCAGAACACCCAGTGCTAGCCTCCAATACGGGCAGCTAACGCCAGCTATTCAAAACACCCACTGCTAGCCACCAATACGGGCAGCTAACGCCAGCTATTCAGAACACCCACTGCTAATTGCTAGCCTCCAATACGGGCAGCTAACGCCAGCTATTCAGAACACCCACTGCTAGCCTCCAATACGGGCAGCTAACGCCAGCTATTCAGAACACCCACTGCTAGCCTCCAATACGGGCAGCTAACGCCAGCTATTCAGAACACCCACTGCTAGCCTCCAATACGGGCAGCTAACGCCAGCTATTCAGAACACCCACTGCTAGCCTCCAATACGGGCAGCTAACGCCAGCTATTCAAAACACCCACTACTAGCCACCAATACGGGCAGCTATAGCCAGCTATTCAGAACACCACTGCTAGCCACCAATACGGGCAGCTAACACCAGTTATTCAGAACACCCACTGCTAGCCACCAATACGGGCAGCTAACAGCAGCTATTCAGAACACCCACTGCTAGCCACCAATACGGGCAGCTATAGCCAGCTATTCAGAACACCCACTGCTAGCCACCAATACGGGCAGCTAACACCAGCTATTCAGAACACCCACTGCTAGCCACCAATACGGGCAGCTAACGCCAGCTATTCAGAACACCCACTGCTAGCCTCCAATACGGGCAGCTAATGCCAGCTATTCAGAACACCCACTGCTAGCCTCCAATACGGGCAGCTAACGCCAGCTATTCAGAACACCCACTGCTAGCCTCCAATACGGGCAGCTAACGCCAGCTATTCAGAACACCCACTGCTAGCCTCCAATACGGGCAGCTAACGCCAGCTATTCAGAACACCCACTGCTAGCCTCCAATACGGGCAGCTAACGCCAGCTATTCAGAACACCCACTGCTAGCCTCCAATACGGGCAGCTAACGCCAGCTATTCAGAACACCCACTGCTAGCCTCCAATACGGGCAGCTAACGCCAGCTATTCAGAACACCCACTGCTAGCCACCAATACGGGCAGCTAACACCAGCTATTCAGAACACCCACTGCTAGCCACCAATACGGGCAGCTATAGCCAGCTATTCAGAACACCCACTGCTAGCCACCAATACGGGCAGCTAACGCCAGCTATTCAGAACACCCACTGCTAGCCTCCAATTCGGGCAGCTAACGCCAGTTATTCAAAACACCCACTGCTAGCCACCAATACGGGCAGCTATAGCCAGCTATTCAGAACACCCACTGCTAGCCTCCAATACGGGCAGCTATAGCCAGCTATTCAGAACACCCACTGCTAGCCACCAATACGGGCAGCTAACACCAGTTATTCAGAACACCCACTTCTAGCCACCAATACGGGCAGCTAACAGCAGCTATTCAGAACACCCACTTCTAGCCACCAATACGGGCAGCTAACAGCAGCTATTCAGAACACCCACTTCTAGCCACCAATACGGGCAGCTAACAGCAGCTATTCAGAACACCCACTGCTAGCCACCAATACGGGCAGCTATAGCCAGCTATTCAGAACACCCACTTCTAGCCACCAATACGGGCAGCTAACACCAGCTATTCAGAACACCCACTGCTAGCCACCAATACGGGCAGCTAACACCAGCTATTCAGAACACCCACTTCTAGCCACCAATACAGGGCAGCTAACAGCAGCTATTCAGAACACCCACTTCTAGCCACCAATACGGGCAGCTAACACCAGTTATTCAGAACACCAACTTCTAGCCACCAATACGGGCAGCTAACACCAGTTATTCAGAACACCCACTTCTAGCCACCAATACGGGCAGCTAACACCAGCTATTCAGAAAAACAGACCCTGCAATTTGCGTTGCCATTTGAATGATCCAGTTAGGCTGTGCTTGTCAGGGCTGTTTGTACACTGAATGTAGTAAATATGTGTCAAGAGTAGCTGGAGAGGCAGTGGGTGAGGATCTCCACTAGTCACATCTATTACCATGGAATGGACTAGCATTGTTACGTACACACTGGTTAAAAGAGTCATGGTATTGTTGTTTACTACAAATGTCTTCACAGTACACACACACACACACACAAACACACACACACACACACACACACACCTACACACACTAATATTTGGGTAGCATTGGTCGTGTGTTTAAGTGTCCTCCTCTCAGCTAGAAGTGCTGTTCACTCCCAGCACTCACTGAGAGAGGAACTTACCCTGTGGGTGACCCTACCCAAGTGGTGTGTGTGTGTGTGTGTGTGTGTGTGTGTGTGTGTGTGTGTGTGTGTGTGTGTGTGTGTGTGTGTGTGTGTTTATGTGTGTGTGTGTATGTGTGTGTATGTGTGTGTGTGTGTGTGTGTGTGTGTGTGTGTGTGTGTGTGTGTGTGGTGTGTGTGTGTGTGTGTGTGTGTGTGTGTGCGTGCGGTGTGTGTGTGTGTGTGTGTGGTGTGTGTGTGTGTGTGTGTGTGTGTGTGTGGTGTGTGTGTGTGTGTGTGTGTGTGTGTGTGTGTGTGTGTGTGTGTGTGTGTGTGTGTGTGTGTGTGTGTGTGTGTGTGTGTGTGTGTGTGTGTGTGTGTGTGCTCTCCAGTGGTGGAAAAAGTACCCATTGTTATACTCCAGTAAAAGTAAAGATACCTTAATAGAAAATAACTCAAGTGAAAGTGAAAGTCACTCAGTAAAATACTACTTGAGTAAAAATCTAAAAGTATTTGGTTGTATATATCAACTTATCTATCAAAAGTAAATGCAATTGCTAAAATATACTTAAGTATCAAAAGTAAATATAATTGCTAAAATATACTTAAGTATCAAAAGTAAAAGTGTAAATCATTTCATATTCCTTATATTAAGCAAACCAGACAGCACGGTGTTCTTGTTTTTTAAATGTATGGATAGCCAGAGGCACATTCCAGCACTCAGACATCATTTACAAACAAAGTATTTTTTGTTTAGTGAGTTCTTCAGATCAGAGGCAGTAGGGATGACCAGGCATGTTCTCTTGACAAGTGAATGAATGTGACCATGTTCCTGTCATGCTAAGCATTCTAAAGTACATTTTGGGTGTCAGGGAAAACGTATGGAGGAAAAACAATAGTATTTTCTTTAGGAATGTAGTGAAGTAAAAGTAGAAGTTGTCAAATTGAAATAGTAAAGTACAGATACCCCCCCCCCCCCCCAAAACTACTTACATAGTACTTTAATTAAAGTATTTTTACTTAAGTACTATACCACTGAGCTACTCTCATACTCCTATAATACTTCCTGTCCCAACTGTTACATTGTAGTAGTACAATATGCTGGTTTATGTTTTATTTATACCCCTACAATACCAACAGAATTTAATTATCTCAAATGTATAATATTTCTAATCTAATGATAATACAAGGCCAATATGTCATGCAGATATGAACCATAAGCATGTTACACCATGTCATTTATGGTCTGAGATGTTGGTGGCGCTGTTGCTATGTGGTGCAGCCTGTTGGATCCATACAGCACAGCATTCAATTTGACTGTATCATCTGAACACTAAACAAACTGAAATTGAATTTGTGAAATTTTCCTCGTCTAGATTCTGTTATGTGATTATTGATTATTGTGAGTACAGACGCGGCTGTATCCATTGGTCTTTATCCATGCACAAATTGAATCAGACTCAATTTGACCTTTTTTTAAAGAAAATATACAGTGAGTGTACTATGTCTTTCCATGACATAGACTGACCAGGTGTTTCCTGTGTTTATCTACAATGGTCCACAACCCAAAGGACATCCAGCCAACTTGACACAACTGGAGTCAACATGGGCCAGCATCCCTGTCGAATGCTTTTGACACCTTCTAGAGTCCATGCCCTGATGAATTGAGTCTGTTCTGAGGGCTAAAGGGGGGGGTACAACTCAATATTTGTAAGGTGTTCTTAATGTTTCGTATACTCAGTGTACACAGCATTCTCTTCACCAGATATGTATAAGGTATACATGCACAGATGATGTGTGTGTGTGAGCGTGCTCTGAAGTGGAAGGCAGCATCACCATGTTTAGCCCAGAAAAGACCAATTAGTGTGTATTGGGGGGTTAGCAACGGAGCAGACAGCCATGTGAATGTGTCATTGATTAGTAAGATCTGGCTAATTACCACAACTCATAAACTCAGCTGGCCCTTCTACACTGCACACCTCTCCTATTTTACTCTTCCCCTCTCTCTCTCACTCTCTCTCTCGCTCTCCTCTCCATTCATTCCTTCCTTCCTTTCTGTTTCTTTTCCCATCTGTCTCCTCAGTCTCTCTCTTCCTTCCCTCTTCTCTCTCTCTCTTCCTTCCCTTTCATCCTCTCTCTCTCTCTTCCGTCTTCTATGATGAGTTGAGATGCAGCGTTGAGAAGGAAATACAAGCACATGATGATGACTTCCTCCATTACACTAGTTAGTAATGCTACATGGAAGAAAGGATAGGTGTGTGTGTGTGTGCGCGTATGCGTGTGTGTGTGTGTGTGTGTGTAAATGCATGTTTGTCATATACTGTATTGTCCATATTCTTCTTTTCTGCTTCACCCATAATAAGTCCTCATCCTAAACATCTGTGGTGGAAGCCATGATGGTACGGCCAGCGAGAGGCAGCAGGGAAGCTAATCTACAGCTGAGTCCTGGCTCACAGCACCTCCTCATCCTTCTCTTTTTTCTCCCCATTTTCTTGATTACAATCTTGTCTCACCACTGCAACTCCCCAACAGGCTCAGGAGAGGTGAAGGTCGAGTCATGCGTCCTCCGAAACATGGGATCGAACCCCAGGCTGTAGTGACACCGCAACACTGCGATACAGTGCCTTAGACGAACCTCTCTGTGGTGTAATGGGTATTATTTGTCATATTAACATGTGAACCTCTCTGTGGTGTAATAGGTATTAGTTATCATATGAACCTCTCTGTGGTGTAATAGGTATTAGTTATCATATGAACCTCTCTGTGGTGTAATAGGTATTAGTTATCACATGAACCTCTCTGTGGTGTAATAGGTATTAGTTATCACATGAACCTCTCTGTGGTGTAATAGGTATTAGTTATATTATTAACATATTAACCTCTCTGTGGTGTAATAGGTATTAGTTATCATATGAACCTCTCTGTGGTGTAATAGGTATTAGTTATCATATGAACCTCTCTGTGGTGTAATGGGTATTAGTTATCATATGAACCTCTCTGTGGTGTAATAGGTATTAGCTATAATATTAACATATGGACCTCTCTGTGGTGTAATAGGTATTAGTTATCACATGAACCTCTCTGTGGTGTAATGGGTATTAGTTATAATATTAACATATGGACCTCTCTGTGGTGTAATGGGTATTAGTTATCACATGAACCTCTCTGTGGTGTAATGGGTATTAGTTATCATATGAACCTCTCTGTGGTGTAATAGGTATTAGTTATCATATGAACCTCTCTGTGGTGTAATAGGTATTAGTTATCACATGAACCTCTCTGTGGTGTAATAGGTATTAGTTATCATATGAACCTCTCTGTGGTGTAATAGGTATTAGTTATCACATGAACCTCTCTGTGGTGTAATAGGTATTAGTTATATTATTAACATATTAACCTCTCTGTGGTGTAATAGGTATTAGTTATCATATGAACCTCTCTGTGTTGTAATAGGTATTAGTTATCATATGAACCTCTCTGTGGTGTAATGGGTATTAGTTATCATATGAACCTCTCTGTGGTGTAATAGGTATTAGTTATCATATGAACCTCTCTGTGGTGTAATAGGTATTAGTTATCATATGAACCTCTCTGTGGTGTAATGGGTATTAGTTATCATATGAACCTCTCTGTGGTGTAATGGGTATTAGTTATCATATGAACCTCTCTGTGGTGTAATAGGTATTAGTTATCATATGAACCTCTCTGTGGTGTAATAGGCATTAGTTATCATATGAACCTCTCTGTGGTGTAATGGGTATTATTTGTCATATTAACATATGAACCTCTCTGTGGTGTAATAGGTATTAGTTATCATATGAACCTCTCTGTGGTGTAATAAGTATAGATATTCATATTTAGCATCAGATTGGCACAGCATGGCAGACAGCTGGGGACATGGTGTGTGTGTGTGAGAGGTGAGGGGGGTTACGGGGCAGACACCAGTATTTGATTTGTTGTGTTGCTAATGTGACACTGATTATACAGGTCGTGGTAAAACAAAGCTGTGCTGCTGCTATGCTAATAGAGACTCTGAGAGCAGGTTGTCACACACTGTTACGGACACACACACACACACACACACACACACACACACACACACACACAGTCAACCAAAACCACAAACTGTTGCCATGGAGAGGAAAGGTTTGTGTATTTGACCTATCCTATCATGTCGCGTCTCGCCCAAGAGCAGTAATTTCATGAGAAAACGTGTGTGTTCCCAGAGAATAGATTGATCTCTGTTTATGAGCAGCTAAATGCAGTAGTGATGGTTGAGATGGACGTGTTCAGTCTATTGTGCTTATCTAGGCCACTGTTGATGCACGGAGAACTGGGGCTCTTTCTCCCAGCGGGGCAGCTTTTCTGTCTGGGTTATGTGTGTGTGTGTTTTTGAGTGTGTGTGCGTGCATGTGTGTGTTTGTGGTTGGTTGAATGTGTATTTATGTAGGCATGTCTTTTTGTTTGTGTGCGTTTTGTTGTTTGAGCGTGTGTGTGCGTGTGTGTGTGTGTGAGAGAGTCTGCTGTCTGTGTGTGTGAGAGAGTCTGCTGTCTGTGTGTGTATGAGAGTTTTGCTATATACTGAACACAACCCTGATTAGCTGAGGCAGGTAACAGGACAACTTGTGTGTTTTACTACATACTGAACACACACTGGTTAGCTGAGGCAGGTCTACTGGTTAGCTGAGACAGGTCTACTGGTTAGCTGAGGCAGGTCTACTGGTTAGCTGAGGCAGGTCTACTGGTTAGCTGAGGCAGGTCTACTGGTTAGCTGAGACAGGTCTACTGGTTAGCTGAGACAGGACTACCGGTTAGCTGAGGCAGGTCTACTGGTTAGCTGAGGCAGGTCTACTGGTTAGCTGAGACAGGTCTACTGGTTAGCTGAGGCAGGTCTACTGGTTAGCTGAGGCAGGTCTACTGGTTAGCTGAGGCAGGACTACTGGTTAGCTGAGACAGGTCTACTGGTTAGCTGAGGCACGACTACTGGTTAGCTGAGACAGGACTACCGGTTAGCTGAGGCAGGTCTACTGGTTAGCTGAGGCAGGTCTACTGGTTAGCTGAGGCAGGTCTACTGGTTAGCTGAGACAGGTCTACTGGTTAGCTGAGACAGGACTACCGGTTAGCTGAGGCAGGTCTACTGGTTAGCTGAGGCAGGTCTACTGGTTAGCTGAGGCAGGTCTACTGGTTAGCTGAGGCAGGTCTACTGGTTAGCTGAGGCAGGACTACTGGTTAGCTGAGACAGGTCTACTGGTTAGCTGAGGCACGACTACTGGTTAGCTGAGACAGGACTACTGGTTAGCTGAGGCAGGTCTACTGGTTAGCTGAGACAGGTCTACTGGTTAGCTGAGGCAGGACTACTGGTTAGCTGAGGCAGGACTACTGGTTAGCTGAGGCAGGTCTACTGGTTAGCTGAGGCAGGACTACTGATTAGCTGAGGCAGGACTACTGGTTAGCTGAGGCAGGTCTACTGGTTAGCTGAGGCAGGTCTACTGGTTAGCTGAGGCAGGTCTACTGGTTAGCTGAGACAGGACTACTGGTTAGCTGAGGCGGGTCTACTGGTTAGCTGAGGCAGGACTACTGGTTAGCTGAGGCAGGTCTACTGGTTAGCTGAGGCAGGACTACTGGTTAGCTGAGGCAGGACTACTGGTTAGCTGAGGCAGGTCTACTGGTTAGCTGAGACAGGACTACTGGTTAGCTGAGGCAGGTCTACTGGTTAGCTGAGACAGGACTACTGGTTAGCTGAGGCAGGTCTACTGGTTAGCTGAGACAGGACTACTTGTGTAACAGCCTAATTGGATGGTAGTCTTAATCCTAAATGATATCATCGTGGGTATCTCTGAATCTCTGAATAGACAATAGTAACTAAATTATCAAAACCTTTGACAATGTTGTTGTCTTGGTAGTTAGATAGTTGCTTCTCGTTCAGCTTCAATAAAGAGGATTAACACAGTATGAGTGACTCATCGCCTGTACACCTCCACCAATCAGCTGTGTTTTCTGTTGTTCTGCCTCGGGTTACTTTAGGATTAGAGGACATCCTTTTGTATAATTAACTTGTTCATTACAACAGGGAATTGAGTGTGTGCGTGAGAACAGTGTGTGTGCGTGTGTTTCTAATGCGTGCCAGTGTGCATGTGTAAGTGTGTGATTGTGGCAGAGGATCAGAGGGAGTAGAGATGGTGTTTGTCTGTCTGGGGTGGGGGTATTTTGAGAGCCGACGTGGGCGGAGACATGTCAATCAAGTCAGTGACAGGACGTGGGATAGACTGTCATGTTGACCAACAGACCCCGTCTGTTGTCAAGGGGGGTAACTGGGAGGGTCATAGTGCACCCTGAATGGTCCCCACCCGGCAGGAGAGGGCACGGCTATGGGGGGCGTTGCCATGACGAGGTCATCTTAGAGGTGATTCAATTCCGTGTGTTTGGGCGCTGGGAGATTGTCTTGACGTCCTGCTGAACCCTCCACACACAGGTCAGCACAATACCATGGAGAATCATAACCTGGGACAAATATACTGGTAGTTGGTGTGTATGTGTGTGTGTGTGTGTGTGTGTGTGTGTATGTGTATGTGTGTGTGTGTGTGTGTGTGTGTGTGTGTGTGTGTGTGTGTGTGTGTGTGTGTGTGTGTGTGTGTGTGTGTGTGTGTGTTCTTGGAAATGGAATACATTTTGGATTACGTTTTGGGGTTTGTGTTCTTGTGTGTAAGTCTCTCCTTCATCCAATCGGCTTTCAGCATCTCTCTACTCTTCCTCTCCAGCCCATCTCCTCTCAATTCAATGAGGGATTTATTGGCATGGGAAGCATATGTTAACATTGCCAAAGCAAGTGAAATAAATAGTAAATAATAAACTAAAGTGAAATAAACAATAACAATGTACGGTAAACATTACACTCAGAAGTTCCAAAAGAATAAAGACATTTCAAATGTCATAATATGTCTATATACAGTGTTGTAGCGATGTGCAAATAGGGAAAATAAATAAACATAAATAAGAGTTGTATTTACAATGTTCTTAACTGGTTGCCCTTTTCTTGTGGCAACAGGTGACACATCTTACTGCTGTGGTTTCACCCAGTAGATATGGGAGTTTATCAATGTTTGATTATTCTTTTTCTACACTTTGTGGGTCTGTGTGATCTGTGGGAAATATGTACACATACACACACACACACACACACACACACACACACACACACACACACACACACACACACACACACACACACACACACACACACACACACACACACACAGAGGTCTGGTGTCAACCAACAAAGTCAAGGTTTTTCTCCAGAATAGTACAACAACATCAGCACTTCCATTTCTGTTGCCACCTTTTCTTGTGGCAACAGGTCACAAATCTTGCTGCTGTGATGGCACACTGTGGTATTTCACCCAATAGATACGGGAGTTTATCAAAACCGGGTTTGTTTTCAAATTCTTTGTGGATCTGTGTAATCTGAGGGAAATATGTGTCTCAAATATGATCATACATTGGGCAGGAGGTTAGCTCAGTTTCCACCTCATTTTGTGGGCAGTGTTCACATAGGCTGTCTTCTCTTGAGAGCCAGGTCTGCCTATGGCGGCCTTTCTCAATAGCAAGGCTATGTTCACTGAGTCTGTACATAGTCAGTTACAGTGGTTAGGTATTCTGCCACTGTGTATTCTGCTACCTCTCTCCCTGCCTTTCTCACCCTCTCCCTTTATCTCTCTCTTCCTTTCCTCCTCTCCTTCCCTTTCCCACTCTCTCTCTCCTTCTCTCTGGTGAGGTGTAACCTTGTTATGTGTGGTTTGTAGACAGGCAGTGTGTTGGCCAGCCGTGTGGCTCTGCTGACCCTGAAAGGCCCTGTGTGGGAGATGACATTGCTCTCTGACCCAGGGGAGATCCATGTTCATTGCTTTTTTGTTTCACAATAGAATGTGCTATCTCTCGCTCTCTCTCTCTCTCTTTCACCCTCTCTTTCTGCCTTTGTCCCATTCGTTCTGTCTTTCTGTTTCTTTTCTCCTCTATCCCTCTCACTTTATCTCACTCCTCTCCATTTTGCAATCACAATTTCTCTCTCTCCCTTTCTCTCTCTGTCTCTCTATCCCTTTCTCTCACTCTCCATCCAAACTGTGTTCCCTCAGGTGCAAGGTTCACCTTGAGACCATGTCTATAGGTGGCTGTGTTATTCATTGTCAGTCTTGGTTTCCATAGCCTGTCCTGTCCTACTGGAACCAGAGAACATACCAGAGAGTGCCACTGGTAACTTCAGAGAAAGTCACATAGGTAAAACTGTTATGTATAGTAAAAGTACAACTGTGGTAGTCAAACACAAACAAGGCAAGAATCAGCTGGAGTGAGAAGGTGAGGGGGGAACGTGGTTGGGGCAGGATGAGTTAGGGCTCTCACGTACCAAAGGGTAGAGGTCACAGAAGGAGAGGAGGCCTTTAAGGTGTGATTCGTCTGACTGAGTGTCTGTAGGCTCGTTATTATCTGAGGGGTCTGAAAAGGTCTGTCAGTTATCTTCAAACAGCAGATGATCAGACACACAATATGGCCACCTGCCTCGTGGATTATTAACCCAGTGATATATCAGAGGAAGGTGGCGTTGCCCCTAGTCACTGATCTAAGATCAGTTCTGTGTTACCCTGATCCTAGCTCTGTGCCTAAGGGTAAAGTCTACTTGCTGCTGAAATCTCTGTCTCTGTCCCACTTCTGTTGTATCGAGGGCCAGGAGTTGACTGTCTGACTCTGAGTACCTCGCTTGCTGTGGTGAAAATCCTTCTCAGCACTTTCTTCTGACTAACAGTAGCAACAAATAACACAAAAGGTTAACATGCTCCCAATAAAAGAGTTGTAAAACAGTCAGTATAGTACAGTCCACATGAAAATATCCCATCTTTTTGAGAAAATATAGTCTCTGCTGACCCAATTTGGTGATGAGGGTCAGTTGTAAGGTATTGAACTGTGTCATTACATCCTACTTGCTTTACTAGTGTATTTAGATCACAATAACTGTACACCAATATGAAATACAATAACCTACTTGCCAATTTTTCTATCTAATTTTCTATCTCCCTGACCACCTTCCTCTGATCAATCAATGAACTGTCCATGTCCATATTTGGAGGATGCATGCACTCAAATACTTGGCTTCTATTGGTTGACCTAGCTAACTATAGCTAGGCTACTCATGATGGTGTATTGGTTGACCTAGCTAACTATAGTTACGCTAGTCAGGATGATGTATTGGTTGACCTAGCTAACTATAGGTAGGCTACTCATGACGATGTTATAGAATAACTATCTTCAAATGAATGACTCGGGACGTCAGGTTTGAAATGAAAAATTGTTTTAGTAATACTACTTGTTCACGTTACATTTAACAACTTTAGATTCTACAAAACAACAAAAGAATGTTGCTAGCGAAAGTCAGGATAATCCCTTGTCACTTGTACATAACTGGTGTTTTCTATCTACTTCCTGTCGCAAGGCATGCTGGAACTTGCAGTCAAAAGCGTAATCCAATACTAACCAATACAACAAAAATATGTATGTAGTTCTCTCAATCTCCAACACACGAATTCTAATACAATTACATATGTAAATAGCTGTAAATAAAATATATTTAGATACAGCTCAATGAATTAACTGTAAACATGAACTCTGTAACCCATTAAAGTTACAACATCCTCCCCCTGATGAACAACTGTGTTCAACTAAATCTCTAGGCAGTATATCAACTGAATAGGTCTCCTCAACAAAGTCCCTGAAGCAGTACAAACTGAACATGATCTAACTAAGCCATCTCGGCCTGGAAACAGTTCCTCAATTTGTCCTAGTTTCCAGGTTTGTCTGTGTGTGTTATCTTCTCCAATGAGTACAACGTCACCCGCTTTCAGTGGGGTGGGCAGTGGTGTGTCACAGCGGTGTGCTGACTTTAGATCCAGCAAGTAGTCTCTTCGCCAACTGTTCCAGAAGCTGGTCACATGTCTCTGCCTGTACTTCCATCTGCGTGTCATTTCCTCCTTGTTGAGTGTCAGCTGGAAATGGCTTGGGCGGAAAATAGGTTAGTCTTTTACCCACCAGGAAGTGGTAAAGGGGTTGTGGTTCATCCACTTCATCCACTTCATTGTGCACGAAGGTCAGAGGCCTAGAATTTAGGATAGCTTCAACCTCTGTCAGGACTGTGCACATCTCTTCAAAGTTGAGTGAAGCTCTCCCAAGAACCTTTCTCAAGCATGTTTTCACTGACCTGACGAGTCTTTCCCAGAATCCGCCCCACCAGGCTGCTCGCTCGGCGATGAACCTCCAGGTGATGCCCCTTTCTGAGAAGAACGCCAAGAGTTGGGGCTCTTCGATTGCCTTCCACAGCTCTTTCAAGTCCTGATCAGCTCTCTTGAACATTTTTGCATTGTCTGAGTAGATTACCTTGCATTCCTCCTACACTGAGTAGTTCGTGTTTGTCCAGGAACGGTTACAGTTCTCTGATTTTACAGTCATTGTTTAGGTCTTTTCCTGCCTTCAGTAGTTTGATCTCCTGTCCGAAACTCTGTTGTTGTGTTACCTTGATCTAGTACTTTTCTGCATCGAACAGTTCGTCAGCAGTCAGTTCACCTTGCATCTTTATGCTTGTACGAGCATTGGCTATGAATCTCTTTATCCAGGCGGTGACTCTGAACACTCTTTTCAGTTTGCTGTACCTTTTTTCTTCCATTTTCAGTGTGGTCATCAGGTTGTCTGCTAGTCTCGCTCCAATCACAGCTCCGATGAGCTCTAGGCGTGGCAGCATCATTTTCTTGAGTGTGTGACCCTGGACTTGGATGTGACTAGACTTGTCGTTGTTTCCCTGTCTTGTGATTCACCTTGCAAGTAAGCTACTGCACCGTAAGCCCTTTCACTTGCATCACAGAACACGTGTAGTTTCAGGGTGTGGTTATTCTGTGGCCGCATGTCTGTTCTGTACCACCTTGGTATGGTGAGCTGGTGTAACTGGGGCAGTTTTGAGCACCACTGTTGCCATTCTCGTGTCAGATCAGGTGGTAATTCTTCATCCAGCTCCCCTCTCCCACATTTCCTGGAACATGCACTTGATCCTGATAGTGAAGGGGTTCTGGAAACCAAGAGGGTCGTATATACGTGCAGACGACTGCAGAACACTTCTCTTTGTGTTTTACTTTTGCTTTAGAATGCTCAGTAGTGGCCTGAGGTCAAACACAAAGTCATCTGTTCCCGGTCTCCATACTAAACCTAAAACCTTCAGCACTACTCCTTGCGTTTCTAGCGTCAACAGGTGGTCAGTTGTCGTACTCTCCTCCCATTGTGTTTTCAGTTCAGGAGAGTTGGTCATCCACTTGCAGAGGTCCGTGCTTGCAATCGACAGCATTCGCTTTGCAGTTGTTGTCACAAGGTAAGCCTCTTCAATATTGTGTGAACTTGCAATGAAGTCATCTACATAGAGTGACTCTCTCAATATCTCTACAACTTCTGGTTGTTCTGTTTCATATTGTTTCAGGTGCTTCCTGATTGTAGCTGCCAGCAAGAATGGAAGTGCCAAATACCACTCTTTTCATCCTCATCACGCGCAACTCCTCTTAATTTTCTCCCCTTGGTGGGCCTGTGAGTCATAGAAATCTCACGCCGTCTCTGTCTCTCTTTGCTAGGGATATCTGCAGGAAATCTTTCTTGATGTCTGCCATGAATGCGATCTCATGTAGTCTGAACCTTATCAGAACGCTGAGCAGATCCGGGTTCAGGTTCGGTCCTGTGAGTAGACAGTCATTGAGGGATGGACAGCCATCTTCATGGGACGAGGCATCAAACACCACCCTCAGTTTTGTCGTCACCTTATCTTCTCAGAGTACTGCATGGTGAGGTAAGTAGTATTTTACGTTGTCTGCACTTGATGCGTTGTCCTTGGGCACGTCCTCTGCCATATCCTGTTGTAAGTAGTCCTCTACTACTTCATTGTATCTGCTGTACAACGTCACATCCTTCTTCAGTCTTTTCTTCAGACCTTCAAACCATTTCTTGGAGATTCTATAGTTGTCTTGGAGTTCTGGCATTGCTCGTTTCCATGGTAACTCCACATGGTATCGCCCATCTTTGAAGGTTGTTGTTGTCTCGAACCTCTGTAGAGCCTCGTTTTCCTCTGGGTTCTGTGTTTTCTCGCTTATAAAACCCAGAGACTCAAGCTCCCAGAATGCATGCAGTTGTTTGAAGACTAGTGTGTCTTAATCAAGTGGGATGAACATGCATGTTGCCTCGGCGACTCTTGACATGGACACTGGTCCCTGCACCGACCATCCTTTCTCTCAATCTACAACACACAAATTCTAATACAATTACATATGTAAATACAGTATCCTTAGATACAGCTCAATTAATTAACTGTAAATATTAACTCTGTAACCCATTAAAGTTACAACAGACGTATTGGTTGTTGTAACTGATGATGATGTATTGGGTTTTGGTTGACCTAGCTAACTATAGCTAGGCTACTTATGATGATGTATTGGTTGACCTAGCTAACTATAGCTAGGCTACTCATGATGATGTATTGGTTTGACCTAGCTAACTTAACCTAGCCTACTCATGATGATGTATTGGTTTGACCAATACACCAGTACTTTGAGATTCTTTTGAAAAGCGCTACAGAAATGTGATAATAAATGATTAATTATTTAGCGGCCTGTAAGTTACTGACAAGTTCACGGCAACCCCTTCTTTAAATTGTGTGTGTGTGTCACCATCTGTTTGTGATAGACAGGAGACAGTTAGAGGGATGCTGGCTCACCTCTGTCACTGGCAGCTGCTGTGTGTGTGTGTGTGTGTGTCAGAGGTCTCAGTGGGCCATGCTCAGCCCTGTAACTGCCACCATGTGGTGACACGTCATTTAAAACAAACTGATTTATACCCCCCCTTCCTCTTTCTCTTCCTTTTGAGTTCTCTATTCTCTCATCCTCTTCTTCTCTCTCTCTCCCTCACTCCTTCCCAGCCACTCTAATTACTCCAATCACCCTCTCTCGCTTATTTCATTTAGGTAAAGGTTTCTAAATGGTATGAAGTCAAGTCCATGTTACATAGTCCATGTTACATAGTCCACGTTACGTAGTCCATGTTACATAGTCCACGTTACGTAGTCCACGTATGTAGTCCACGTACGTAGTCCATGTTACATAGTCCACACGTTACGGAGTCCACGTTACGGAGTCCACACGTTTACTAACTGTAGCCGGTATGTCCACACGCATGACGGCTACAGTTAGTGGTGAACACTACCTCTTCCACTCCTCCCCTCCTCTCATCCTCTCCTTCTCTCCTCCTCCTCCTCTCCTCCTCTCCTCCTCTCCTCTTCTCCTGTCTTCTCCTCCTCCTCCTCTCCTCCTCTCCTCTTCTCCTCCTGTCTTCTCCTCCTGTCTTCTCCTCCTCCTCTTCTCCTCCTCTCCTCCTGTCTTCTTCTCCTCCTCTTCTCCTCCTCTCCTCCTATCCTCCTCTCCTCTTCTCCTCCTGTCTTCTCCTCCTCCTCTCCTCTTCTCCTCCTGTCTTCTCCTCCTCCTCCTCTCCTCTTCTCATCCTCTCCTCCTCTCCTCCTCCTCTTCTCATCCTCTCCTCCTCTTCTCCTCTCCTCCTCTCCTCTTCTCCTCCTCCTCTTCTCCTCCTCCTCTCATCGTCTCCTCCTCTCCTCTTCTCCTCCTCCCCTTCTCCTCCTCTCTCCTGTCCCCTGAGTAAACCATAAAACTGACAGCTTTATATGTCTGCGTCTCAAAGTGATTTGTAATCAGCTGCTCTGTATAGGACTCATCCCGTGGGCTGCTCTGTATGGGACTCATCCCGTGGGCTGCTCTGTATAGGACTCATCCCGTGGGCTGCTCTGTATGGGACTCATCCCGTGGGCTGCTCTGTATGGGACTCATCCCGTGGGCTGGTGTGTATGGGACTCATCCCGTGGGCTGGTGTGTATGGGACTCATCCCGTGGGCTGGTGTGTGTGGTGGTGGTGGGGGGGGGGGGTATGAATGGTACTGGTCATTTATAGTATATACACGCGTGTGCGTTTGAATGTGTGTGTGACCTGCTGGATATTTGTCATGGGGTTGATAATGTCACGCCTGGTGGAAAATGAAGCTGTTATTCGATTAGAGATTAGTAGGCTGAGATGGTTATTATGGTAAACCCAGAGGCTGGGAGAGGACAGATGGTTATTATGGTAAACCCAGAGGCTGGGAGAGGACAGATGGTTATTATGGTAAACCCAGAGGCTGGGAGAGGACAGATGGTTATTATGGTAAACATAGAGGCTGGGAGAGGACAGATGGTTATTATGGTAAACCCAGAGGCTGGGAGAGGACAGATGGTTATTATGATAAACCCAGAGGCTGGGAGAGCACAGATGGAATAAAACCACCTTATCAAAACAAACACCTTTTAATAGCAGCCTCTCTAACAAGAGGCCCACGAACTCACACGCACATATATACACATTTATAAGGAAGGAAGGAAGGATTCGCACAGGCATTTATATTTACACTATAGGGAGGGGAGAGTGGGGTAAATTTACCCATTTTTTACATTTATCATCACTCCGTCAAGGGAAATATCATATTCTACATATATTTCAGGATGTTTTGTATCCCTGGAAATAATCAGAATTAATGTAAACATTAGTTTTGAAAACATAGTTTTTCCAAAAAACGGGGTCTCTTTATACAATTTACCTCGGGTATGGGGTATGTTGAGCCACAGTACAGGGTAAGTTATGCATCCTACAAATGTCTGTACTGAATGAAATATTACCACTACCGTTTTAAAACCATGACAATCTTTATTACCCAAACAAAATTCAACACAATCACAATCGCTTTTGGTCTTGTAATAATTTTAAGCATATTTTAAAACCTAACAAACACTTTGGACTATTTTACTTAAACACTTTCAACATAGGCCACACCCTGTTGTTACCTCATATCCCAGAATTAATGTCTTGCATTACGCCTGGACAGAAAACACTTCAATTTGCTCAACTTGTCATTGGCTCAACCATTTGCTCAACGTACCCCATGGTCATTGGCTCAACCATTTGCTCAACGTACCCCATGGTCATTGGCTCAACCATTTGCTCAACGTACCCCATGGTCATTGGCTCAACCATTTGCTCAACGTACCCCATGGTCATTGGCTCAACCATTTGCTCAACGTACCCCATGGTCATTGGCTCAACCATTTGCTCAACGTACCCCATGGTCATTGGCTCAACCATTTGCTCAACGTACCCCATGGTCATTGGCTCAACCATTTGCTCAACGTACCCCATGGTCATTGGCTCAACCATTTGCTCAACGTACCCCATGGTCATTGGCTCAACCATTTGCTCAATGTACCCCATGGTCATTGGCTCAACCATTTGCTCAACGTACCCCATGGTTATTGGCTCAACCATTTGCTCAACGTACCCCATGGTCATTGGCTCAACCATTTGCCCAACGTACCCCATGGTCATCGGCTCAACCATTTGCTCAACGTACCCCATGGTCATTGGCTCAACCATTTGCTCAACGTACCCCATGGTCATTGGCTCAACCATTTGCTTAACGTACCCCATGGTCATTGGCTCAACCATTTGCTCAACGTACCCCATGGTCATCGGCTCAACCATTTGCTCAACGTACCCCATGGTCATTGGCTCAACCATTTGCTCAACGTACCCCATGGTCATTGGCTCAACCATTTGCTCAACGAACCCCATGGTCATTGGCTCAAATTACCACAAGGCAAACTTTTAGACTATATTAGCCCATGCAGCTACTTACATGCTAGGTTTACTATCTCATATTGAGACCCCAACTGATGTATAGAACAATCTTTAAAACCTATTTTTGAAAAATAACGTTCCCGTAGTAAACGGGATATTTTGTCAGGACAAGATGCTAGAATATGCATATAATTGACAGCTTAGGATAGAAAACACTCTAAAGTTTCCAAAACTGTAAAAATATTGTCTGTGAGTATAACAGAACGGATTGTTCTGTGACGTAGTGACGTAGTTTTACGCATTTATGTTGAAGAATACCCGTAAGCGGCTACATTGCGCAAGTGGTCACCTGATGCTCCCAGAGTGACTCTCGCATAAAATACAGAGGTAGCCATTACTCCAATCGGTCCTACTGAAAAACGAATTGGGTAAAACACCTTGAGGATTGATTATAAACAACGTTTGCCATGTTTTTGTCGATATTATGGAGCTAATTTGGAATATTTTTTGGCGATTCTGCAATTTCCTTGCGATTTCTCAGACAAACGTGAAGAACAAACGGAGCTATTTCGCCTACAAAAATAATATTTTTGGAAAAAAGGAACATTTGCTATCTAACTGGGAGTCTCATGAGTGAAAACATCCGAAGCTCATCAAAGGTAAACAACTTAATTTGATTGCTTTTCTGATTTCCATGACCAAGTTACCTGCTGCTAGCTGGACAAAATGCTATGCTAGGCTATCGATAAACTTACAAAATGCTTGTCTAGCTTTGGCTGTAAAGCATATTTTGAAAATCTGAGATGACAGGATGATTAACAAAAGGCTAAGTTGTGTCTCGATATATTTTATTTGTGATTTTCATGAATAGGAATATTTTCTAGGAATATGTATGTCCGTTGCGTTATGCTAATTAGTGTCAGTCGATGATTACGCTCCGGCATGCGGGATGGGTAGTCACTAAAGGTTAAAATGATCTACTTTGGTTTAGATACAATCACCATGAAACATCTAACATAATACATGTATGTATATGATTTGGTGAAAATCTCGTTTTTGGACCTAACTTGCTTACCACTTTTTCCATGGGGTTTCTTCCTTGGTCACATGAATCATTTTGTGTGTGGTTTCCTAGAAAGAAGGGTGGTTCAACTTACCCCTTTGGCTCAACTTCCCCCACTCTCCCCTACTGTAGTTCAACAGCACAGAATATCACAAGGCACACACAAACAAATACCCACAAGTCACTCAAGTCTCCCCCTCTCTCTCTCTCTCTCTCTCTCTCCTCTCTTCCCTCTCTCTTTTCCTCTCTCTCTCTCCCTCTCTCTCTCTCTCTCTCTCTCTCTCTCTCTCTCTTCCCTCTCTCTTTTCTCTCTCTCCCTGTTGCTCTCTCTTCCCTCTCTCTCTATCTCTCTCCTCCCCTCTCTCTCTCTCCCTCTCTCTGTCTCTCTCTCTTCTCTCTCGCTCTCTCCTCTCGTCTCTCTCACTCTCTTTCTTCTCCCTCTCATCTTTCCCCCCTCTCTCCTCCTCTCATCTCTCATCCTCTCCCTCGCCCTCCTCTCGCTCCTCTGCTTCCTCTGGCTTGTTCCCTCTATCTCTCTCCCTCT